>NC_084614.1:60224889-60524889 GCF_033978795.1 Nerophis ophidion
AATAGAAATAGATTATGAATATAATACTGTGAGGACTGGTGGGCATGGAAATGCCGGGTTTGTCCCTCCGTGGATGCGATGACGTGAACACAACAAAAGGTAGGATCTTAAAATATTTATTCAACAAAAAGAGAGCTCTGAACAGAAATGCTGGAGCTAATAAAAAGGCAAACCAAAAATGCTAGTATGAAAACTAGGAAATACAAACAGAAAACTAAACTTGGCATGAAAGCACAAACGAGAAAACAAATCATCAGTATGAAAACTGGAATAATCAAGTGGTATAGCGTGAGAGCTAGCGAGAATAAAAGTAGAAAAAGTAGCAGTCGTCACTTGTTGCATGAGAGCAATTTATGAACCCAGGAAGAAATGAACAAAGAGGCTGTCTTAAATAGGAGGGTGATTAGACAAAACAAGTGTGTGTGGACCGGGATTGGCAGGTGGACTGATGAGTTACCATGGTGACAGGCTAAACAGGAAATAAACAATCACTTGACGGAGAGTGACACCAGAAAGGAAAAATAACTAATATGTGTAGATACGAGCAGCGGATCGCAACAAATACAAAAACAATGAAAAAATTGTCATCAGTGCGAATAAAATGTTAAAACAATGGCAACAAACCCAACCAAATAAAAGTTGGGACACATCTGTTGGGTAAGATCCATCCATCCATTTTCTACCGCTTATTCCCTTTTTTTGGGGTCGCGGGGGGCGCTGGCGCCTATCTCAGCTACAATCGGGCGGAAGGCGGGGTACACCCTGGACAAGTCGCCACCTCATCGCAGGGCAAACACAGATAGACAGACAACATTCACACTCACATTCACACACTAGGGCCAATTTAGTGTTGCCAATCAACCTATCCCTAGGTGCATGTCTTTGGAAGTGGGAGGAAACCGGAGTACACGGAGGGAACCCACGCATTCACGGGGAGAACATGCAAACTCCACACAGAAAGATCCCGAGCCTGGGATTGAACCCAAGAGTGCAGGACCTTCGTATTGTGAGGCAGACGCACTAACCCCTCTGTCACAGTGAAGCCCTGTTGGGTAATATGCCCCCCAAAAATTGCAAATTCTGTATTATCCATCCATCCATTTCCTACCGCTTGTCCCTCTCAGGACACCGCAGGGTCAAGTAATCCAGTGTAGTTCTAAAAGTAATAAAAAAAGCTCTCCGATTGACTGCACTATAAGGGATTATTTAGGTAGACATACAATACAAAGACCCTGTTCTGCCATAGGTTACAAAAGCAAGCTGGGTCAGAACTGGGGCTCCCCCACAAGGCCATTTAGGAGTTGCTGAGCCAAGGAAAAGGAGGGAGTGCATTACCATAGACCACCTACCGCTCACTGGAAAAGAGTGGGGGGAAAAAATATATGGATAGTAGGGGAACTTCACAAGGGAATGAAAGGAGCAGCCAAGGAAGTAAACTTGCAAAAAATGTCACTGCTAACTTTGAGACCCTATAGTCATAAAAAAGCAGTAAAGAGGAACATAAAGTTAACAGCAAACAAAGTTTATTGAATATGCCATTCAATATTGCTGAGAATTAAGATGGAGGTGTAGATTCAGCAGGCTTTAGAACCGCCCTTAAGTTGTACAACTTTGAATTTACCTTCATGTAAACCAGTGGTTCTCAAATGAGGGTATGCGTACCCCTGGGGGTACTTGAAGGTATGCCAAGGGGTACGTGAGATTTAAAAAAAATATTCTATAAAATAGCAACAATTCAAAAATAATTTATAAATATATTTATTGAATAATACTTCAACAAAATATGAATGTAAGTTCATAAACTGTGAAAATAAATGCAACAATGCAATATTCAGTGTTGACAGCTAGATTTTTGGTGGACATGTTCCCTAAATATTGAAGTTAAAGATTTCTTTTTTCGTGAAGAAATGTTTAGAATGAAGTTGATGAATCCAGATGGATCTCTATTATAATCCCCAAAGAGGGCACTTTAAGTTGATGACTACTTTTATGTGTAGAAATCTTTATTTATAATTGAATTACTTGTTTATTTTTCAACAAGTTTTTAGTCATTTTTTAATCTTTTTTTCCAAATAGTTTAAGAAAGACCACTGTGTTATAAAATTTAATAAATCAGAAACTGATGACATAGTGCTGTATTTTACTTCTTTATCTGTTTTTTTCTACCAAAAATGGTTTGCTCTGATTAGGGGGTACTTGAATTTAAAAAATGTTCACAGGGGATACATCACTGAAAAAAGGTTGAGAACCACTGCATTAGTCTATTGTAAAAATAATGAAAAAAACATAATTAAAATATATATTTGTTGTATTACATCTATTTGTTACATTAATAACAAATAGATGTAATACTTATACCCTTTGGGGCCACGGGGGGCGCTGGTGCCTATCTAAGCTACAATCGAGCGGAAGGCAGTGTACACCCTGGACGAGGGGGGACAAGGACTTGAATCAAAAAAAAGTTCACGGGGGGGTACATCACTGAAAAAAGGTTGAGAACCACTAATGTAAACCTGTCAAAAAGAATTAAAAAATCAGTTTGGCATGATGTGTGATCTCTGCAAATCTCACGAGATATTTTAAGTGGGGTTCACTTTTTCTTTTTTTTGTGCTAACCCAACACAGAGGTGTACTGTGCCACTGATGGTAAACATGGTAGCGTGACGGCAACAGCAGAAAAGAACGGAACCTACAGTGCAGTAAAATCTGGTTTGTCGCTGATGATTGTTTCTAGACACTACCGCCATAAATTAATTTTCTGCAGAGTACGAACTATTCCTTTAAAATTAAATAGTTTCATTACTACAGCATAGAAAACTTGTCTATGACCCTCTAAATATAGTGTTTAACCATATGAGAGCCATATAGACATAAAATAAAACCCATATACTTTCCGTTGGACCTTTTTATTAAAATATAGTATTGTTGGCAGAGGCTGAGCCAATCGGTGGCCACAATGTTGAACATTAAATTCTGATTGGTTCGCTCTGATCTAGTGGCCAATACTACTGTAATATTCATATTTCTGGTATATTTAATACATATTTGCATACAATGCTTAAAGGCCTACTGAAAGCCACTACTAGCCACCACGCAGTCTGATAGTTTATATATCAATGATGAAATATTAACATTAAAACACATGCCAATACGGCCTTTTTAGTTTACTAAATTACAATTTTAAATTTCCCGGGACTTTCGTCTTGAAAACGTTGTGTAATGATGACGTGTCTACAAGACGTCACAGGTTTTAAGGAAATATGAGCGCTGCACACACACACAGCTAAAAGTTGTCTGCTTTAACGGCATAATTACACAGTATTTTGGACATCTGAGTTGCTGAATCTTTTGCAATTTGTTCAATTAATATTGGAGAAGTCACAGTAGAAAGATGGAGTTGGGAAGCTTTAGCCTTTAGCCACACAAACACACGGTGATTCCTTGTTTAACATTCCTGGAAGTGAAACTGTATTATGGATCAGAGCGCGGTCAAGCACACATGAATCATGACGGAATGTCAACCAGCAGGTTTCGGTGAGAAAATTGTGGTAAAAAGTCGCTTTTTTACCAGAGAAAAGCTGAGCTTGTGCCGTCCATAAAGCTGCCATCGACTCCCCTGAGACGTTGGCGTCAAGACACCTGTGGACGTACACCTCTGACTATCAGGTACTATTTAACTCAGTAAAACACGAGCCACACTATAGAAATATAAGGGATTTCCCAGAATTATCCTGGTTAATGTCTCTAAAATCATCGCTATCAATATCCTCAAACACGAATCTTTCATCCTCGCTCAAATTAATGGGGAAATTGTCGTTTTCTCGGTCCGAAAAGCATTTTTTGTTGGAGGCTCCCATTAAAAACAATGTGAATATGTGAGGAGCCCCCACACGTGTGACGTCATCGTCTGCGACTTCCGGTAGAGGCAGGGCTTTTCTCTTAGCACCGAAAGTTGCAAACTTTATTGTGGCTGTTCTCTACTAAATCCTTTCAGCAAAAATATGGCAATATCGCAAAATGATCAAGTATGACACATAGAATGGACCTGCTATCCCCGTTTAAATAAGAAAATCTCATTTCAGTAGCGCAAGATGGCGGCGCGTGTAGACGCAGCGAACTCTCGCCCTCCCGACCGTGCGGTATTTTGTTCGTTAGAGTTTTTGTCAAAAAGTTTTTCCCGTCAGCCTACATTGGAATACAAGTACAATCGGCAGGCTTTGTTAAATATCCGGAAAATCAAGACCTGCAATGTTTTTGAACGCGACACAAGGATGCTAAGAGAGCTTGGACTACTCTGCCGGAGTGCTACCACACCGCCTGCTAACCCTCCCCGAAGAAAGAGGCATCGGAAGCGGTGTGCAAGGACGAGGAAGAGAGGCAAGCGTGGAGGCCCCCGAGCTAGGCTAGTGCCTAGTCCAACTCGCCCAGCTATACCATCTATCCTCCTGGCAAACGTACGATCACTGGACAATAAAATGGATCACATACGACTGCTGAGGACAACGAACCGGAAAGTGAGTAACTGCTGTGTGCTTGTTTTCACTGAAACATGGCTTAATGGCAACGTTCCCGACTCTGCTGTACAACTGGAGCAGCTAGCATGCTACCGAGCGGACAGGGCGCTCGTAAACGGAGGTAACACTCGTGGCGGCGGGACCTGTGTTTACATCCGTGATGCGTGGTGCCGGGACGCTACGGTGGTATACAAACACTGCTCACCACTGGCGGAGTTTATAATCGTGAAGTGCCGTCCTTTCTATCTGCCCAGGGAGATGACAGCAATCCTACTAGTTGCTGTTTATATCCCTCCCACAAGCAACAACAGTGATAAAAACGCTGCACTTCATGAACTGTACCAAGCCATCAGTGAACAACAAACAGCACATCCAGATGGTTTCACCATTCTTGCCGGAGATTTTAATCATGCTAATCCCAAGACTGTTTTGCCAAAATTCCATCAGCATGTTCACTTCCCAACCAGGGGGGATAACACCTTGGATATGGTCTACACTTCACACAAAGGAGCTTACAAAGCCACTCCCCTCCCCCACATTGGCCTCTCTGACCACATCACAATTATGCTAACGCCAGCATACAGACAAAGAGTGAAAGCCACCAAACCGGTTCTGAAGCAGATAAGAGTGTGGCCAGAGGGGGCCTCCTCTGCTCTTCAAGACTGCTTCGACACAACAGACTGGGAAATGTTTAAACAAGCAGCCACCCACAATAACAACACAGACATTGAGGAGTACGCAGACACTGTGACCTCCTACATTACCAAGTGCATGGATGATGTGACCCACACAAAAAACATTATCATTCGGGCCAACCAGAAGCCATGGTTGACAGGGGAGGTCCACAGGCTGCTGAGAGCCGGAGACAAGGCCTTCAGAGCTGGAGATGGATCTGGCTTGAGAACAGCGCGAGCCAACCTGTCCCGAGGCATCAGAAAAGCAAAACAGAACCACACAAAGAAGATAACCTCCCACTTCAAGGACAGCAGAGATGCACGGAGCCTATGGCATGGCATTCAGGCCATCACGGACTACAAGCCCGTGCCACAGAGCTGCGACAGCGACACCTCTCTGCTCAACAACCTGAACCGCTTCTTTGCACGTTTCGATGCACTAAACAACACTCTCTCACAGAAAACCACACCCCCTCTACACGAACAGACCCTGTGGCTGTCTGCCGCCAGCGTAAAGAGAACACTCTCTACCATCAACATCCAGAAAGCAGCAGGCCCAGACAACATCCCCGGTAGTGTGCTGAAGGATTGCGCAGAGGAGCTGAAGGACGTCTTTACAGACATCTTTAACACCTCCCTGAAGCAAGCCATTGTCCACACATGCTTCAAAACCGCCACTATCATACCTGTGCCAAAGACATCATCCCCGTCAAGTTTTAACGACTACCGTCCTGTGGCACTGACATCCATCATCATGAAAAGCTTCGAACGGTTGGTCATGTCACATATCAAATCCATCCTCCCCCCCACCTTGGACCCATTCCAGTTTGCATACCGAGCCAGACGATCTACAGAGGATGCAATCTGCTCTGCCCTCCACCCAGCCCTCACCCACCTGGATCAGAAACACTCATATGTGAGAATGCTGTTCATATATTTCAGTTCAGCATTCAACACCATAATACCACAACAACTCACCTGCAAACTTGCCAAACTGGGCCTCAGCATCTCACTCTGCAATTGGCTGCTCGACTTCCTTAGTCAGAGGCCACAAGCAATACGTGTTGGTAACAACACCTCAAGCACCATCACCCTGAGCACAGGGGCCCCACAAGGCTGTGTGCTCAGTCCTCTGCTCTTCACTCTACTGACACATGACTGCACACCAACCTACAGCTCCAACCACATCGTTAAGTTTGCGGACGACACAACTCTGGTGGGTCTTGTCACCAAGGGGGACGAGACTCACTACAGGAAAGAGGTGGACCTTCTGACCACGTGGTGCAGGGACAACAATCTCTTGCTGAATGTCAGCAAGACAAAAGAGATTGTTGTCAATTTCCAGAGAGGCCACACTCAACACCTGCCACTGACCATCGGTGGTGCTGCAGTGGAGAGAGTAAGGAGCACCAAATTCCTGGGGGTGCACATCAGTGAGGACCTGTCATGGACCACCAACACCGCATCACTGGTGAAGAAGGCCCAACACCGCCTTTACTTCCTGCGAAAACTAAAGCGGGCAAGTGCTCCACCACCCATCCTGACCACTTTTTACAGAGGCACCATTGAAAGCATCCTTTCTAGCTGCATCACTGTGTGGGGCGGGAGCTACACTCAACACAACAGGAGAGACCTGCAGCGCATCGTGAAAACAGCTGGGAAAATCATTGGTGCACCACTCCTATCTCTCCAGGACTTATACACCACCCGCCTCACCTGCAAAGCACTCACAATTGTGAGTGACGCAAGCCACCCTGCACGCAACCTGTTCAGCCTCCTTCCCTCTGGAAGAAGATACAAGAGCCTCCGCTCTCGCACCACCAGACTCACCAACAGCTTTTACCACGAGGCTGTTTTAGGCGGCTGAACTTTGCCCCCGATCGCCATAAACTTGCAGCTCAAAAAGTGTGTCGTAGCTACTATATACTCATTCATATTATTATTATTCTGGCTCCTGATGTCACGATTGACTTGGACCCCAATTTAGAGCAAAAAATATTAAGAATTATGACAAAATACCCACTCAAAAAGGAGTAGGGAAAAAATAACTACACAGGCACACCAAAGGTGTGGAGAGGAAACAGTTAAGATGACACAGCACCACCACAGGAAGCAGGAAATGAACAAGACTGGAAGGGTAAACCATCGAGTATCTACTGGTGCAGAGTGAATGACCTGGAGAGCTTAAGTAGTCAAGTGGAAATTGATAACAGGTGTGCAAAAAGGTGGCTCCGCCTTGTGACCCCAAAACCAGGCACCTCGACACAAAGCAGACAGGTGGCAGCAAAGCTGCCAGATCAAAACACCTGACTTACTATTCTACTTGATAATTTCACATTTTTTAGTTGGTTACTTTATGCCGTAACTTGGTTCCAGTTAGACTTTTGTTGAAGTGTAGCATTTATTATTTTCTTGTGTTATTCACATTCATTCAAGCCTAGTGCCATGTCTAACATAGTTCATTCATTCATTCATTCATTCATTCATTCATTCATTCATTCATTCATGTATTTATTTGACAGGGACAGTACAATTAAACATTGCTACCCTTAGGTAACCAATGTCAAAGTACATAAGACTTCTCGCCATAGGCTAATTTGCAACTCTCGTCCCTGGATAGGCTTTTAAAAAAAGATGAGAAAAGTGTCAAACACATAAAAAAAGATAATGACAAGTACAAAAAAAAAAATAGAGATGCCCGATAATGGCTTTTTTGCCGATATCCGATATTCTGATATTGTCCAACACTTAATTACCGATTAAATGAGAGAATCATGGAATTAACACATTATTATGCCTAATTTTGTTGTGATGCCCCGCTGGAGGCATTAAACAATGTAAAAAGGATTTCTCAAATAAATCAACTCAAGTTATGGAAAAAAACGCCAACATGGCATTGTCATATTTATTATTGAAGTCACAAAGTGCATTTTTTTTAATATGCCTCAAAACAGCAGTTTGGAATTTGGGACGTGCGCTCCCTGAGAGAGCATGAGGAGTATGAGGTGAGAGGGATTGGGGGGAGGGGTTGAGGTCAGGGGGTAAGGGGCAGTGGGGGTTGTATATTGTAGCGTCCCGGAAGAGTTAGTACTGCAGGGGTTCTGGATATTTTTTCTGTTGTGTTTATGTTGTGTGACGGTGTTGATGTTCTCCCGAAATGTGTTTGTCATTCTTATTTGGTGTGGGTTCACAGTGTGGCGCATATTTGTAACAGTGTTAAAGTTGTTTATACGGCCACCCTCAGTGTGACCTGTACGGCTGTTGACCAAGTATGAATTGCATTGACTAATGTGTGTGAAAAGCTGTACATTTTATGTGATTGGGCCAGCACGCAAAGGCTGTGCCTTTAAGGTTTTTTGGCGCTCTGTACTTCTCCCTACGTCCGTGTACCACTCAGTGCAGTGGCATTTTAAAAAGTCATAAATTGTACTTTTTGAAACCGATACTGATTATTTCCGATATTACATTTTAAAGCATTTATCGGCCGATAATAACGCTAATAAAAACACATTAAAAATAATTGGCCCCATTTTTCCATACTCCATAGTTGGCCCTTTCTGTCTCTCTCCGCGTGTGTCCGCACTAGATCTGCAGTTTAGAGGTGTCTGTATTACATCATGGACAAATAAATGATATTCGGTAAATCTGGCATCTGGAACATTCAATTCAATGGCAAAGGCTACTACCTAACTATGGCAACACACCTAGGACAAACTGAAAGGAATGCATACTTGCAAATGAAACTCAGAACTGTAAGACTACAAAACAGACAGCACAGTTGTCAGCTTGGAGTTAATTGCAAAAAAATGTTTTAATAAAATGTTATTAAACAATTTAACATTTACTACCACATTAACACACAAAAGCACAGAAAATTGGTGCTGTATTGGTTTAAATGTGAAATTTCTACTGATTATTTTGCGTGACACTGTACACTAAACTGCACACTTCACACATATAACCGTTCAGGAAGTTTATGTTATCTTTATTTCTATTCTAAACTGCAATTCTAGGATAAACCCGTATTTGATTGTGCGATAAAAAAAAAATGTATTGTTGTATGCTCATAATGGTTGTGCAAGATGGGCAAAATTCCACAAAAAGTACATCAATCCATCCATCCATTTTCTACCGCTTGTCCCTTTTGGGGTTACGAGGGGTGCTGGAGCCTATCTCATAGTTGCCCTTCAAAGCTTTGAGCCGGGTGTACATGCAAACTCCACTCAGAATCGCAGGATCGAACCCAAGACCTTCGTATTGTGAGGCAGACGCACTAACCCCTCGACTTGTCCAGGGTGTACGCCGCCTTCCGCCCGATTGTTTCTGAGATAGGCTCCAGCATCCCCCGCGACCCAAAAAGGGATAAACGGTAGAAAATACTGTAGATGGATGGTGCTGTGCTGTTTTTTTTGGAGTGCAAACCTCCCACACCCAAATAGATACTGTATGTCAGCAGTAACTGCAGAGTGCATCCAACAACAAACACAAACCATCTAATAACAGCTGTTGTGTGTTTGTGAGCGGTAGCAACATTGCTCCAAATATGTTACATAAGCAGCCTAAAGGAGATGAACAGTAGAGAAAGTATAACAATGATTTGATATCATCGAAATATTTCTAGATTTAGACACAATCGAGTCATCTACATTGTGCTCACGCAGCAGTCTGGAGAACCCAATTATGTTCAGTGACAGCAACATGTTGTTAAAAATAGCTTTAAAGCTATTTTTCTCAGCGTCTTCTTGTCTGCAGTGACGTGATTCACACAGTCTAACCGTGGTTCGGCTGCTAAAAAACTTCAGATTCTCTGAATGTTTTGCTTTCTTTATGGCCCGGATGACGCGCTTGCACTCTGAAAGGATGTTTGAATGGCATCTTAATAGCAGCAGCGTAAATAAATTAAACGTCTCCTTCTCTGGCGTGGTGCTTTTACAAGGCTTTAATCAAAGCAGCAGTGCCTGATAGTCAATGTGGCTATAAAGTTGTTTGACGGTTATCCATTTGGATAATCATCTATTGGATTTTGTCGCCAGCCTTTTGTCACATAACAATACCATCCTTAAGTAAATATGCATTATTAAAGCAGTTTATTGTGAAAAGACAAAGTCGGAATTTAACATTCATACTTAAAATGTAAATAAGAAAACAGGTTTGATTGTTCAGTATTTTTAGTAGAAAATTGCACAAAACGTTATTGTTGACATTGTTTTCATATAGTCTTGTTCAAAGTTTACACACACATTATTTGCTTGTCGGTCCCCAAAAGGTGTGTACCAAATGTATTGGTCACCTAACTAAACTCCATAAAGATACACTACCTTTATATAAAACCCCCTTTCAGACCAGTTGATCTGCCGTCTCTTTTCTGCTCTGCGCCCCTCTGCTGCGTGGAGAGGTTATCAGGTACGCAAGCTGTTCAAAGTCGGGACCCGGGGTGGAACACTCCTCTGTGTATCAGTCGGTGATGTCTCTGTGCTATTGACTTGTCTCCATTCAAGATTATCCCCTGTTGGTCCCACTATGGACTGGACTCTCATATGATTAACTAGATCCACTCGACATCCATTGCACCGGTCCGCCAGTGGGGGTGCCCACATCTGCGGTCCCCTCCGAGGTTTCTCATCGTGCCCATTAGGTTGAGTTTTTCCTTGCCCCGATGTGGGATCTGAGCTGAGGATGTTGTGGCTTGTGCAGCCCTTTGAGACATTTGGGATTAAGGTCTATAAAAGTAAACTTTGATTGATTGATTAATTGATACATTACGTTTTCTGTAGAGCGCATTGATCTGTGGGAGAAACTTTGGAATATGATATGACAGGTAAATGTTCACTCTATATAATTGTTTAGGAGTAGACAGGTATACACTAATATGAACAATTTAAGGCATTTTTGGTAAAGAACATACATTTTATCAATTTGGGTGGGAATTTCATAGCAGTTATTAGGGTGAATGTTTTTTTGAATAGTACGATTTATTTGTGTTTTATATATTATTATTATTTATATGGTTATTCATTTTGTATTTTTGATGATTGTTAAAATGCGTTGTGGACGTTTGGGGGGCTCGAGAAACTATAGTTAGTCAATCACAATGGTCACGACAATGAATGCTAGATTTATAGATTAAGTAACATAAACACTAGCAAAGTAAAATAAAAGGAATTCCATCCCACCCATTAAATGTGTAATTATAGTAAATTATAATTGGGATAAGACGTTAAGTAAGAACATTTAAAATCCATTCATCCATTTTCTTGCGGGTTGTTGCATTCGGGCTGTATAGATATAAATATATCTAAAAATATTGAGCTGAGGGATATTTGTGAATGAAAAAAAAAACAGGAAAAAATAACAAATAAACAAATAGGTCTGCTTAATATTTTCATGTACTTTTTTGTATGATTGTTTTGTTGCAATCAGACAATTAGTTACGAGAACTACGGGATTTTTTTTGGGGTTGTGACAACTTCACCATCTTTGCAGGGGACATTTGCTTTTGGTCAACTTCTCAGGAGCCCGTTAATGCAAAAACCAAATGTCCACTACAGAAAACGTCCATTGAAGATCAGTGTTTGTACCTGGGGAATTTAAAACGTGTTTAATACTCAATCATTTACAAATCTTACATGATAAAATGCCAGATTCATTGATTAAGAATGTGTTTGTTAATCAGGTCTTGAAAAAAAAACACTATGTAGTGCACTACTATGCTGCAACCAGCAGAGGTGCTGTTGAGGTTTGCTGTCCAGATTCCAGTAAAATATTTTGGATTTACTTGTCCTGAAATACATTGTCTAATGTCCTATGAAACATTTTAAGTACCCTCCCTGCTAATCACACCACTATTGTTATTCGGCATTCATATATAATCCGTAGTCATCTGGATCAGTGACTTTTGGGCTCAGTTGAGGTTCATTTTAGATGAAGCCTCGACTCTGAGGAGAGGCAGCAACAATGCAAATTAAACGGTGAAAGATGGAAGCAAAAACTAGCTGTAATCTACCTTTGGGAGGGGAGATTATCCATGCTTCACATCAAGCGGCGCAAATTCAACATAAAGACACCACGAAAAGCAGCTGGCTACATTTCAGCCTTGAATGCAGCGGCCAGGTCAGCTGCTGGCTGCCGTTTCACAAAAGAGCTCGTTTTAGCGTGCAGAAGTGCAAAGAAATGTGGCGAGTTCGCACATTTGAGTGGATGCAACAAACCACACAAAGCTTTGTTGACACATGGGTAACATTAAAGGGACATGTGCACGAGGAGAATCAATGCAGAATCAACACAATCTCTCTTTTTTTGGCAGGAACATCGTGGTAATTAGGACAAGCTGCAACCCAAATCAAGAGAAACAGAGCCGTTACTTTTTATACGATTGATCGAGAGACCTCTTCAACAAAAGAGATGATGTTGCCAGACTTGGAAAGCTTGTATGAAACTCACTGAAAGGGATGATTGCAACCTTTACACGGCTGCCTAGAGGGCGCTAACTTTTCAAAGAGTTGCAAAGCATTACATACTGCTTTGAACACAAACTACAAGCCCCATGCAACACAAATGCTCACTAACTTTGTCAGCTAATAAAAGCGATTTGCCAAAGTTTAGCTTCTAATGTTAGCTATCATTGAATGTATATTTTATCATAACAAAAACATGACTGCAAAGTATTAGTTGCTTCTCTTTTTGTGTGTGTGCAGGGTCTCCGGGTGTGTACATGTGTACAAGAGATGTGATTGTCGAGGCTGAAGGCCAACATTTCTATTCAGTACGATTCAATTGTGACAAATACAAACATTTAAAAAAAAAAACATGTTTTGTTAAAACACTAATGGTAAGAGTGTCATGATTCCAAACGACAGTTTACACATTTGTGTTCACTATGTTCTTGTGTTTTGTATCATTCCTGTCCCGGTGCTTATAATTTGGTAAATCTGCCAGTGCACCTGTTTTTCATTTGTAGTTAGGCCTATTTAGATTACTCAAAGTACCAGTTTATTGGAAATAGAGGTTAAAGTTAAAGTACCACTGATAGTCGCACACACACTAGGTGTGATGAAATTACCCTCTACATTTGGTTGACTTTATATGCTCAATTGTCTTCAATTGATTAAACCACATCCAATTGTATCTACAATCCGCAAAGTATGTGAAAATACCGTCCATCCATCCATTTTCTACCGCTCATTCCCTTTGGGGTCGCGGGAGACGCTGGAACCTATCTCAGCTACAATCGGGTGAAAGGCGGGGTCTAAACAAAACCACAAAATGCCAAAAATTCGGTAGGCTATTTTTAATATTCCGCTCTGAATGTCTTCAGCAAATTCCCTCAATTTGGGGTCAGATGAGGCCACGAGAGCAACACTTTTGCACTACGACCATAATATCAGATTAGTCATACTGGAAATACACAACTATTGGAAAGAGATGTGCTTTTTATCATTCACCATCCTTATGTAAGACAACAACACATGTTTCTGGCTTTTTTATGCATTCGAAATCATCAATATATAGCTAACGATGGAGTCAACGGATCAAGGGTCCTCTACTGTGCCCATTAAAACCCTCTAAAAAAAACCATCTTATCCGGATAAAAATCCACATTTTCATGTTGTCACATGAAAATGGACCAAATATGAACAATAGAGTTATTATAAGCATTAACACTGCTATTGTTGATCCACTGAGCCGGCAGCTGCTGTTGCTTCATCTCAAACTTGGTTAAAGCTAATTCTAGATTTTAATAATTCATTCGTGTCTCACTTGGTAGTAGACAAATGTGCCCATGGACGGAGAGGCTGGTCGACTTTGACATCCCCCACGATGTAGAAAAAGATGCAGCGTTTTTTAAACCCTTTGTGAGGATTGTGATTGATTCTTCATCTAAAGATGGTTATTATGTCAGCTTCCCGTCGGGTGGCATCCCAGCGAGAACTGACATTGTACAGTAACTGGTTGTTCTATTGAGTTTTTTTTATGGTTAGTTTGTATGTTTAGTTCCTAACAATGCTACATGATACTATGGTGTGTTTCAATAAATCTGCATCCGTTTAGCACTCGCTTCTAAAAATGTAATGCTCATCCTCCTTGTGTTCGGGCTCAAAAATAAAAGGTTCTGGATCATTATTTTTCCTAAAGTAATTACTGTTTCCTCTCACAATATCTACTTGATTGGCATTGTTGATGATGGGGAGGCGATCTGTGGTTCCTAACGCTACAACACGGATCACAAGACAATTAATTCTGGAAATGGCTTGGGAATCACTGTGAGATTAATATTATTTTTATTATATTTATTTCCTCGTAAGACACATATTTTTTTATTTAAGTATATATATATATATATATATATATATATATATATATATATATAGTATGTTAGTATGTTTGTGTTTAAGTATATATATATATATATAGTAATAGTAATAGCTTAAAAATAGAGGCAATTTGTTTTTCTATTGTACTGGTACTTTGAAGTTCACCTGTCAGGCGTTGGATTATTGTATAGTGGTCTGGTACATGGTATGGTATGGTATGGTATGCCATGCTCTTTATTGTCATTGCACAAGTACAATGAAATTACATTTTTACTACACACTCGTTCAAGATTGGACAAACATTGTATAGGTAGACAAAACTATGGCGCCCCTTGAAAGGTGGGAAAAAGGTAGATGCTGGGCAAGGATGAGTGAAAAAAAAAGTAAATCTCTGGGTCCCCCTCCCCCATAGGAGCCTAGTCTGGAGTAAGAAAAAAAAATTGAATAACAAACCACACATACATAATACGACATACATCTTGAGATTTGCAACGAGGGGATGGGGGCGGGCATCCGGCCCGAAGCTGCCAGCCGCAAGGGACGCTACTCCGTGTTCTATCATAGCACGTGGAGTGAAGCATCTAAGGCGTTGGATGGGGGTGGTGTATGTGTGTGTGTGTGTGTGTGTGTGTGTGTGTGTGTGTGTGTGTGTGTGTGTGTGCGCGTGTGTGCGCGTGTGTGTGTGTGTGTGTGTGTGTGTGTGTGTGTGTGTGTGTGTGTGTGTGTGTGTGTGTGGCGTGTATTTTTCATGGATGCATATGTGTGTGTAAGCCTGCAGCATGTCTCTGTTTCACGACCTTGGTGCTATCGCAAACGCAATAAGCACAGCCAGTCAGTCCAACAAAAGTCAATAACAACAGATATATGTCCATGAGAGACAGGGGAGGAGTTTGTTGCATTTTCACTGCACTGTCCTCTGTGGGAGTCTCGTGCCATATCCAAATCCAAACCCAAAATCGCAAAAGTTTAACTGATAACAGATTTCATAGAGCAGTGCAAAAAGAGGCAACATGAAAGTTAAGACAAGGAAAAACAAAAAAGCAAGCAGCAGAGATAAGGGAGAGGGAAAAGGAAGCGTCAGCCTTTGATGAGTGCCAATGAAAACAGTTTACTTTTGTGCTGCGTTACCTTGCTGCCGCTGCGTACTCTGCCCTAGCCGGCTCTAACCTTGCACTGTTTTCTCTTTTACCTGCATGTCGCTTCTCGTTTATGCATCTTGGGATCTCGTAAACACCATGCCACGCCCTGACAGACGGACGCTAGCCGGTGGTGGTCTTGTTATTTTTTGAGGGTAAAAAAATATAATATAATAATAACATGAAAAATAACTCATTTATCATAATAAATAATAATCCATCCATCCATCCATTTCCTACCGCTTATTCCCTTTTGGGGTCACGGGGGGCGCTAGTGCCTATCTCAGCTACAATTGGGCGGAAGGCGTCGTACACCCTGGACAATTCGCTACCTCATCGCAGGGCCAACACAGATAGACTGACAACATTCACACTCACATTCACACACCAGGGCCAATTTAGTGTTGCCAATCAAACTATCCCCAGGTGCATGTCTTTGGAGGTGGGAGGAAGCCGGAGTACCCGGAGGGAACCCACGCATTCACGGGGAGAACATGCAAACTCCACACAGAAAGATCCCGAGCCTGGGATTGAACCCCAGACTACTCAGGACCTTCGTATTGTGAGGCAGACGCACTAATCCCTCTGCCACCGTGAAGCCCATAAAATAATAAATATAATAATAGTAATAAATTGTATCTATAAGGCGCCTTTCTGGGCACTCAAGGACACGTAAAAAATCAAAACAATAAAATCAAATTGGATAAAAACAACAATAATAACAACAACAAAGATAGAGAAAAAAAAATTATTACAATGAACAAGCTGTCCGGAATAGGTGAGATTTGAGTCTAGACTTGAAGAGGGATATTGAGTCCAAGTTACGAAGGTCTGGTGGCAAAGAGTTCCAAAGATGTGGGGCAGAGGGGCTGAAAGCTCAGGCACCCATGGTGGACAGTTTAAATAAAGGAAAGTTCAGATGGGTGGATGAAGAGGATCTTAGGGATCAGGTCAGAGAGATATGATGGAGAGAGGTTACGAATGGCTTTGAAAGTGAGGAGAATTATCTTAAAGTGGATAGGATGTTTGATTGGTAGCCAGTGGAGTTGCTGCAAAACAGGGGTGATGTGCTGGATTGAAGGGGTTCTAGTGATTATCCGGGCTGGAGTGTTCTGGAGAAGCTAAAGTTTGTGAAGTGACTTGTGAGGGAGACCAAACAGGAGAGAGTTGCAATAGTCCAGGTGAGAGGTGACCAGGCTATGGACTAATATGGCAGCAGTATGTGGGGTACGGGATGTGTGAAGACAATTCATGTTCCGGAAATTAAAGTAAGGAGCCTGGGTAATGTTGTTTATGTGGGCTTGAAAGGAGAGTGTGCTGACGAGGATGACGTCCAGACTCTTGACTTGGGAGGAGGGGTAAACAGAGGAATGGCAGAGAGTAATGGACAAGCTGTTGGTTTTGGCGAGAATGTTTTTTGTACCTACAAGTAGGATTTCAGTTGTATTACTATTAAGTTGAAGGAAATTGGATGAGAGCCACTGCTTGAGTTCACTGAGGCGGTCTGTAAGGGAGGAAGGGGGAGGAGAGGCAGTTGATTTGGTTGAGATGTAGAGGTGGGTGTCATCCGCGTAACAGTGAAGATGTATTTTAAATTTACGGAAAATATTGCCAAGGGGAAGAATGTAAATGATAAAGAGCAGGGGACCGAGAACAGAGCCCTGGGGGACACGAGAGGGGATTTAAATGAACGGAGTTGAACAAACTGAGTGCGGTTGGAGATATGATCCAAACCAGTGAAGGGGTGTGCTTGTGATGCCAATACTGTGCAATCTATGGAGGAGGACAGTGTGTGAAATGGTGTCAAAGGCTGCAGTGAGATCTAAGAGGATTAGGATAGTGAGAAGACCAGAATCAGCTGCCAGGAGGAGATCGTTTGTGATTTTTACTACTGCTGTTTCAGTGCTGTGCAGGGGGCGGAAACCGGACTGGAATTGTTCATATAGGTTATTTAACTGTAGGTGGGAGTGAAGTTGGGAGGAGACAGTTTTTTTCAAGAATTTTTGATATGAAAGGCAGATTTGAAATTGGACAAAAAATATTAAAATTATTTGGATCTGAGCCTTGTTTTTTCAAAATTGGTGTTATGGCTGCTGTTTTGAAAGCAGAGGGAACAATTCCAGTAGTGAGAGAAGAATGAATGATCTTGGTGATGAGGTGGATCAGTGAGGTGAGGCAGACTTTCATCAAAGCAGTAGGGAGGGGATCTAAAAGACAGGTGGATGGCTTGGATCCACAGATAAGTGCAGTGATGTCCAACTGAGAAAGCAGTAAAAAACTAGAAAATGAATGGATGGGGGAGGCAGGGGGAGTGAATTGGGGTTGAGGAGAAGAAGAAGGAAGTTGTTGGTGAATCTGGGTGATTTTGGAAATAAAAAATTGCATAAGGGAACAACAAAAAGCAGTTGAGGCCATATGAGAGGGAATTGAGTGTGGAGGATTTGAAATTTTGCCAAGAATAGAAAAAGGGGCTTGGAGATGCCTTCATTAAAACTGATTCAAGTTGTGTAGTAGGATGATTTGGTGTTGTTTAGGCAGTCTTTGTAATGTTGAAGGTGTTGGATGTACATGTCCTTGTGTACAGTGAGACCATTTTTTTTGTAAAGACGTTCAAGTTGGCGTCTCTTTGTTTTTAACTTGCACAGTGTGGGAGTAAACCAGGGTGCAGAGTTGGTGAAAGAGACGCTTCTGATTTTTTTCCGGAGCCAGCATGTCCAGTAGATGATGAAGATTATTGTTGTAGTAGGCGACCAGTTCATCAGGAGAGGAAAGAGAGTCACTGGCGGTGGAAAGAGTGTCAGAGTTGATTTCCTTGATTTTGCGAAAACAGATATAGCGGTTAAGGTAATTGTAGAAAAACTTAATTTGATAGTAAAAGATACTAACAGGTGATCGGAGTAAGGTAGTGAATTGGAAGTGGTATTAACAACATTTAAACCCGAACAGCAAACCAGATCAAGTGTGTGTCCTTTACAGTGGGTAGGGAATTTGATGTACTGCTGCAGATCAAAGCTTTGAAGACAGGATGATAAGTCACTGGCGATTGTACTGTTGGTGCCGTCCATGTGAAAATCAAAATCCCCCAGCAGTACAATATTAGGGGAAAGTAAAGAGAGATGCGCAATAAAAGCAGAAAAATCACTAATAAAATCTTTGTTGTATTTCGGTGGTCGGTAGATCGCAGCAATGATTGTGGGAGTACTAGGACCAGATAGCTGCAAAAATGTGCTTTCAAAGGAAGAGAAGGCAGTAGAGGCCACCGGTGAGATTTTCCACTTCTCGCAATGGATCATCACGAGACTTCCTCCACGACCAGTGGCGCGAGGTTTGGAAGTATAAACAAACCCGGGAGCAGTCGTGCTATTAAGGTCTGTGTAATCATTGAAGTGTTGCCATGTTTCTGTTAGCCAGATGAAGTCCAGTTTATGGTCAGCCAGGAGATCCTGGACGAGATGTCCTTCGCTCGTGAGTGAGCGGATGTTAAGAAGACCGAAGTTTGCGTAAGCGCTGTCATTTTGATGTTTCGGGTTAGGCCGGCTAACACTTTGCGATTGACTCCCCGACCAATGTTCCGTGGCGGGCGACGAACTTTGGACCAAATTGATTTTATTGGCGTGTTGTTACTGAGCTGGTGATTTCTGCAGGACCCACGGTGGATGTATCTTCGGTTAAGCTTGTAGGCTATGTCCGGATGGAGGTGAAGCGTCACTGGCTGGGAACGAAACAGCTTAGAACCGAGTCGCAGGAGGTCGGCAGCAGAATATTGGAGGAGAGCAGTCACCGGAGAGTGGACGTGGGTCAAAAAAATCCACATCAGCGGGATCCAAACATTTGACCCGGCCATCCACATTGTGGCGGCAGACGAGAAGTGGCGTCGTTCGCCAAACTCCGATGATCAGCAGGTGAGAAATTTCTCAGATTACTATGACAAGACATTCAGTTAAAGGTGCAGTAAAAGTGAGCATGTGCCAGTGCTTATTGAGTCAAAAAAGGAACTTCAAAAGCACTGAAAACAACATAAGGCAAGAGATAAAGCCGATTAGTAGCGGCAGCAGCACGCGCCAGCGTTCACTCCAAATCATACACTATGTGGCATGCAAACAATATATTCATGCATTGACTTCTCTGGTTCTTTTCCTCTTTGTTCAGGAGGACACAGTTTCCAAAAATGATTTCAAATGTAGACTCGTCAGACCACAGAACACTTTTCCACTTTGCATCAGTCCATATTTCTGGTTGTTGTTGATAAATGGCTTCGGCTTTGCATAGTGGAGCTTTAACTTGCACATACAAATGTAGCGACAAACTGTTTTTAGTGACAGTGGTTTTATGAAGTGTTCCTGAGCCCATGTGGTGATATCCTGTAGAGATTGATGTTGGTTTTTGATACGATGCCGTCTGAGGGATCGAGGGTCACGGTCATTCAATCTTGGTTTCAGGCCATGCCGCTTACGTGGAGTGATTTCTCCAGATTCTCTGAACCTTTTGATGATATTATGGACCGTAGATGTTGAAATCCCTAAATTTCTTGCAATTGCACTTTGAGAAACGTTGTTCTTAAACTGTTTGACTATTTGCTCACGCAGTTGTGGACAAAGGGGTATACCTCGCCCCATCCTTTCTTGTGAAAGACTGAGCATTTTTTGGGAAGCTGTTTTTATACCCAATCATGGCACCCACCTGTTCCCAATTAGTCTGCACACCTGTGGGATGTTGTGGATAAGTGTTTGATGAGCATTCCTCAACTTTATCAGTATTTATTGCCACCTTTCCCAACTTCTTTGTCACGTGTTGCTGGCCTCAAATTCTAAAGTTAATATTTATTTGAAAAAAAAAATGTTTATCAGTTTGAACATCAAATATGCTGTCTTTGTAGCATATTCAACTGAATATGGGTTGAAAAGGATTTGCAAATCATTGTATTCCGGTTTTATTTACATCTAACACAATTTCCCAACTCATACGGAAACGGGGTTGTACATTAATGTTTTCAACATCTCTCTGATGGTTTTACATATTGCTGTTTCAGCACATTAACATTTTATATTTTCAGCTCCTTCATCACATAAATGGTGATGTTTTTTTTTCCGTTTCTCTTGTGTTTCAACTTGCAGTGTTACATCACTCGGCGTGGAATGCCAGGCAGATTTTTGCATCCAACGGTGCTTACAGTAGATCATTGTGCTCCCACAGCTTGACGCTAAGCGAGCGGGGCTGTGACAGCATATGTGTGGGCTGTAAAACTGGACTGATAGTGCAGCCGGATGTCTGTGTGCCCGATGACGTTGATATAAAAAACTACACCATCCACCCTCCTCACCCTGTTTTTCCTTTTTATCTAAAGATGACACACGTCATCGCGGCCGGAACACCAACAATACGCTTTATGAACGATTAAACCTGTGTTTTCTTTCTGGCAGACGTGCCAAAAAATGAGCTTCTGTAAGGCAGCGCTGTCACCATCCACAACGCGCCTAATCGCTTTGATTAAAGAATAAAGAGCTTGGGTGATTTGCATCAGACCTTCTGTTACTGGTATTCATGTACTTCAAATCCAGATGCTTTTGTTTACTAAGGATATTTTTAATGAGGTTTGACTACGATAAATCAGGCATCCTCGTGGAGTTGTCAAGAAACAACAACTATGTCATTTGTCTGTGTGGAGAACACACAACCAAAAGGTTTGTGGAGTTAAGTGAGTGCACCAGAGCACAGGTGCACCTTTAATATGAGGACACGCCAATTTGGCTTGTATGTCGACGGTGGCTATTGAAGCAGGGAGATTGGAATTGACGTGTGTGTGTGTGTGTGTGTGTGTGTGTGTGTGTGTGTGTGTGTGTGTGTGTGTGTGTGTGTGTGTGTGTGTGTGTGTGTGTGTGCGTGCGTGAGGTTGTGTGCGTGTGCAAAATAGGCAACATATTTTTGCAAGGATATTTAATCTTTGCCAAAATGAATGCTAACTATTATGAAGATTAGTGAAGTGTTAAATGCAGTTTGTTTCAACAAATGTGAAAAAAAAAAACATTTACAGTTACTTATGAAAATAAATATTTTTAAAAAGTTAACTGTCATGGTTTGGAGGAGCGGTGCTAGCGATGACATGCAAGAAACAAGAGGCTGAAGGTAGGTAACATAATAGTATTTAATTTGGACAAAATAAAGCACACCCACAAAGGAGTGGGAGGACACCCTAAGGAAGTGCAATAATACCACAGAGACAAGGTACACTATGTGAAACATGAAGCAATAATTTGTAGATCTGGAAGAAAGCGCCGGACTGAAATATAAGCCTGATTGGCAATCAGGCACAGGTGTGTTAAGGTTGCGTATTGGGCAGCAAGTGTTGAAGCCTATGCACAGCACAAAGAAGTGAGAACTACAAAAATAAAGGCACACCACAGGAACTAAGATACCACACACAAGAAAAAAGCAAGAATAATGTTATGATTCGTTACCCAGATTATGTTTTGTTTAGTTATGCGTGGGTTCCCTCCGGGTACCGGCTTCCTCCCACTTCCAAAGACATGCACCTGGGGATAGGTTGATTGGCAACACTAAATTGGCCCTAGTGTGTGAATGTGAGTGTGAATGTTGTCCGTCTATCTGTGTTGGCCCTGCGATGAGGTGGCGACTTGTCCAGGGTGTACCCCGCCTTCCGCCCGATTGTAGCTGAGATAGGCGCCTGCGCCCCCCGCGACCCCAAAAGGGAATAAGCGGTAGAAAATGGATGGATGGATGGATGGATAGTTTATACTCCCTCAGTTCTGTTTTCAGCACCCTTGAGTTTGTGTGTTTTGGTTACCATGGGTGCTGACTAGTTTCACCTGCCTCTGATTAGTGTGCGGGATGCTCACCTGCTGCCGGGCACTAATCAGAGAGCTACTTATTCCCGTTTCTCGCCACATTCGGTCTGGCTTCCTTGTTTGCACGCAACAGTTAATGACGTCTATTTTTTTTTTTTTTATTCCTATGCCGGTTTGTATACTAAGCTTACGCGCTAGCCTTTTCGTTAGTTTTGCCTCCCGTGCTATCGGCACGCTTGATACGTTTTCTGCGTTCCTGCATGATTTATGTGAATAAATCATTGTCTCACCTGCACCTTACACCCGGAGTTTCCATCTGCATCCTGGGAGAACGATCTGCTCATCACTATGCGACTGCGTTGTTACACATAAGTCCAATACAGTTACAACAATGTAACATTAACCACTGTATAACAATAGAGATGTCAAAGTTTGCGCGTTAGCACTATTGCGATTAATCACATACAAAAAAACAAAAAACAGATCGGTCAAGCAGTTTATTTTGACTCCACATGCTCTTTTCCCCTCCTCTCTGAGCTGCTACCTTATCGTGGTAGAGGAGTTTGCGTGTCCCAATGATCCTAGGAGCTATGTTGTCCGGGGGATTTATGCCCCCTGGTAGGGTCTCCCAAGGCAAACAGGTTCCAGGTGAGGGATCAGACAAAGAGCAGCTCGAAGACCTCTATGAAGAAGACAAAACATGGACCCAGATTTCCCTCGCCCGGACGCGGGTCACCGGGGCCCCCTTCTGGAGTCAGGCCCGGAGGTGGGGCACGATGGCGAGCGCCTCGTGGCCGGGCCTGTTCCCATGGGGTCCGGCCGGGCACAGCCCGAAGAGGCAACGTGGGTCACCCCTCCAATGGGCTCACCACCCATAGCAGGGGCCATAGAGGTCGGGTGCAATGTGAGCTGGGCGGCAGCCGAAGGCAGGGCACTTGGCGGTCCGATCCTCGGCTACAGAAGCTAGCTCTTGGGACGTGAAAGTGCTCCCCCGGGTGATTCCCTTGTCCTACTGGGGGACTTCAATACTCATGTTGGCAACGACAGTGAAACCTGGAGAGGCGTGATTGGGAAGAATGGCCGCCCGGATCTGAACCCGAGTGGTGTTTTGTTATTGGACTTTTGTGCTCGTCACAGTTTGTCCATTACAAACACCATGTTCAAACATAAGGGTGTCCATATGTGCACTTGGCACCAGGACACCCTAGGCCGCAGTTCCATGATTGACTTTGTAGTTGTGTCATCGGATTTGCGGCCTTATGTTTTGGACACTCGGGTGAAGAGAGGGGCGGAGCTTTCTACCGATCATCACCTGGTGGTGAGTTGGCTGCGATGGTGGGGGGGGGGATGCTGGACAGACCTGGCAGGCCCAAACGCATTGTGAGGGTCTGCTGGGAACGTCTGGCAGAGTCTCCTGTCAGAGAAAGTTTCAATTCCCACCCCTGGAAGAACTTTGAACATGTCACGAGGGAGGTGCTGGACATTGAGTCCGAGTGGAGCATGTTCCGCACCTCTATTGTCGAGGCGGCTGATCGGAGCAGTGGCCGCAAGGTAGTTGGTGCCTGTCGAGGCGGCAATCCTAAAACCCCTTGGTGGACACCAGCGGTGAGGGATGCCGTCAAGCTGAAGAAGGAGTCCTATCGGGTCCTTTTGGCTCATAGGACTCCGGAAGCAGTGGACAGGTACCGACAGGCCAAGCGGTGTGCGGCTTCAGCGGTCGCTGACGCAAAAACTCGGACATGGGAGGGGTTCGGGGAAGCCATGGAAAACGACTTCCGGACGGCTTCGAAGCGATTCTGGACCACCGTCCGCCGCCTCAGGAAGGGGAAGCAGTGCACTATCAACACCGTGTATGGTGCGGATGGTGTTCTGCTGACCTCAACTGCGGATGTTGTGGATAGGTGGAAGGAATACTTCGAAGACCTCCTCAATCCCACCAACACGTCTTCCTATGAGGAAGCAGTGCCTGGGGAATCTGTGGTGGACTCTCCTATTTCTGGGGCTGAGGTCGCTGAGGTAGTTAAAAAGCTCCTCGGTGGCAAGGCCCCAGGTGTGGACGAGACCCGCCCGGAGTTCCTTAAGGCTCTGGATGCTGTGGGGCTGTCTTGGTTGACAAGACTCTGCAGCATCGCGTGGACATCGGGGGCGTACCTCTGGACTGGCCGACCGGGGTGGTGGTTCCTCTCTTTAAGAAGGGGGACCTTCCCGGTAAGGTTTATTCAGGTGTACTGGAGAGGAGGCTACGCCGGATAGTCGAACCTCGGATTCAGGAGGAACAGTGTGGTTTTCGTCCTGGTCGTGGAACTGTGGACCAGCTCTATACTCTCGGCAGGGTTCTTGAGGGTGCATGGGAGTTTGCTTTGTGGACTTGGAGAAGGCATTCGACCGTGTCCCTCTGGAAGTCCTGTGGGGAGTGCTCAGAGAGTATGGGGTATCGGACTGTCTTATTGTGGCTGTCCGCTCCCTGTATGATCAGTGCCAGAGCTTGGTCCGCATTGCCGGCAGTAAGTCAAACACATTTCCAGTGAGGGTTGGACTCCGCCAAGGCTGTCCTTTGTCAACGATTCTGTTCATAACTTTTATGGACAGAATTTCGAGGCGCAGTCAAGGCGTTGAGGGGTTCCGGTTTGGTGACCGCAGGATTAGGTCTCTGCTTTTTGCAGATGATGTGGTCCTGGTGGCTTCATCTGACCGGGATCTTCAGCTCTTACTGGATCGGTTTGCAGCCGAGTGTGAAGCGACCGGAATGAGAATCAGCACCTCCAAGTCCGAGTCCATGGTTCTTGCCCGGAAAAGCGTGGAATGCCATCTCCGGGTTGGGGAGGAGACACTGCCCCAAGTGGGGGAATTCAAGTACCTAGGAGTCTTGTTCACGAGTGAGGGAAGAGTGGATCGTGAGATCGACAGGCGGATCGGTGCGGCGTCTTCAGTAATGCGGACGTTGTACCGATCCGTTGTGGTGAAGAAGGAGCTGAGCCGGAAGGCAAAGCTCTCAATTTACCGGTCGATCTACGTTCCCATCCTCACCTATGGTCATGAGCTTTGGGTCATGACCGAAAGGATAAGATCACGGGTACAAGCGGCCGAAATTAGTTTCCTCCGCCGTGTGGCGGGGCTCTCCCTTAGAGATAGGGTGAGAAGCTCTGCCATCCGGGGGGAACTCAAAGTAAAGCCGCTGCTCCTTCACATCGAGAGGAGCCAGATGAGGTGGTTTGGGCATCTGGTCAGGATGCCACCCGAACACCTCCCTAGGGAGGTGTTTAGGGCACGTCCAACTGGTAGGAGGCCACGGTGAAGACCCAGGACACTTTGGGAAGATTATGTCTCCCGGCTGGCCTGGGAACACCTCGGGATCCCCCGGGAAGAGCAAGATGAAGTGGCTGGGGAAAGGGAAGTCTGGGTTTCCCTGCTTAGGTTGTTGCCCCCGCGACCCGACCTCGGATAAGCGGAAGAGGATGGATGGATGGATGGATGCTCTTTTCCCCTAGCAATTTAAAAAATGCCTGGCAATTTAAAATAATGCCAGCAAGAAATAAACAGTTATTAATCACGATTAATCAGTGTTCAACAGTCTTACAATAAATGTGAATTTGCCTTTTTAAGGTTGATTTCAACAATACAATCAGGAAAATTATCATTAATCACGTTAAATAAAATGTAATTTGCGTCCAAACATTGGGGTCCTTTTTTAAGTAAAATTCAATAAAACCTGCAAGAAAAAAATTTGGATTGATCACAATTTATCAGAATTTAAAAGTATGTCAAAAAATGTCATATATGTCAAATAATGGGGACTTTGTTACAACGTATTTTAAAAGATGCATGCGGGAAATTAATTACAATTCATCACGATTTGTTAAAATGCGTTACAATAATTTTGACAAAAATATTGTCAAAATATTAAGAAATATTGGGATATTTTTTTAAAGATGGTTTAAAATCTGTAAGCAAATAATTAACTGTGATTAATTAGAATTCAAAAGTCTGCCAATAAAATTGTATTGTACCAATATATTGGGGTATTTTCTAAACTTAATTTAAATTACACATTCAATAAATGTACAGCAATTAATTGTGATTATTCAGTATTCAAAATTAGGTCAAAATGGGGCCTTTCTAAAAGTTGATTTAAACTATGCAGGCAGGAAATTGACTGTGATTAATCATCCATCCATCCATCCATTTCTACCGCTTATTCCCTTTTAAAATTCTGGCGATAAAATGGTGTTTGCGTCAATATATTGGGGTCTTCTTTAAAGCTCAATCAAATAATGCGAGGAAGAAATGAACAGTGTTTCATTACAATTAATTAGAATTCAAGCGTGTGATTAATTTGATTAAATGATGTCATTAGACAGCACTAACATCAATTTAAATTACTAACCCTTTACATTTTCTTAACTGATTGTCTTGCATGTTAGTTCGCAACATGAA
This sequence comes from Nerophis ophidion, assembly GCF_033978795.1. Taxonomy (NCBI): domain Eukaryota; kingdom Metazoa; phylum Chordata; class Actinopteri; order Syngnathiformes; family Syngnathidae; genus Nerophis; species Nerophis ophidion. The sequence continues at coordinate 60,251,762 of NC_084614.1, forward strand.
GACTTGAACTACAATAAAATATCCTCATTAGAACAAATTCCGATGGTAGTCTTTTTTAAACTTCCAATGCACATTTCCCACGAGAAATAATGAAGCAACATATTTTCCGTAAGATTTCGAAGTATAAACAGGATAAACTACCCTATATAATACTAAAACTATTCACTTATACTTTAAAGACATGATGGTGGATCCTGAATTGAGAAGGTAAAGGAGGATTTAAGGTACTGCTCCAAACTAATGGCTTGTTCAGCAGTATTGATGTGCTATAGCCACTCAAAATGACTATACTCTATTGTCTAAATAACTGGCAACACAGGTCAGTATGGTGAACGTAACGATGTGTTCTGGGGATGCATGAGTCTCACCGAATCGGGGGTGCTGCGGTTCATTGAGGAAAAATACAGAATCCATCATGTACTGTGACTTTGTGAAGCAGAGAACGATCCCCTTACTTGTGAGATAGTGTAAAGATGGCGCTGCTGTCGTGACTGCTGGTGGCAGGAAATATGTGCTCTTGTGAATCCTCCTTTTGTGTTCTTGACATGCCCCCTTGTTTCGATGAGGGTTTTTTTCTTTTGGTCTGGGCCCTTTTCTGGACAACGCAACAAGGGGTGGCACTTTTTTTAAATAACTTTTGGATCTGCCATGGTCATGTTTGCACCGTAGACCAGCTGCTGGCTCTCTGCATGTAGAGACCAAAGTCGATGCGGAAACAGAGCTGCGGAGCTAGTGTTGAGGATCGGGATGAACGAGCGTCACGGAGCCCTGGTTGAAAGGACATTTATCGGACACTTCGGTCTCGCTGGATGGATTCTCGCTCATCCGCGCGGACTGGACATTAGCCGAAAAAAAGGTGGACAGCCTAGGATAAAGTTGGCTCTTTTGGTTGCGTTTTTGGGTCTGTTCCTGTCTGTAGCCTTGCTGATCCCTATCCCTATGCATGGTGCAATCATATGTTTTTAATGTGCATTATTCATTGCTCATTTGTTGTGCTTTCATTGTGTTTTACTTTTGTAGCTGTATGAAGAAATAGCACCGTTAAAGTGGCAGGTGGTTGCATCAGCTCTGATTTCTTTTAAGTCCTTGGTGTTGTTTGATGTTTACCTCTTGTTTTCATGTATTTTTTTAACTTATTTTTATCAATCATCAATCATCCATCCATCCATCCATTTTCTACTGCTTATTCCCTTTCGGGGTCGCGGGGGGCGCTGGCGCCTATCTCATCAATCAATCAATGTTTATTTATATAGCCCTAAATCACAAATGTCTTAAAAGACTGGACAAACCACTACGACTACGACATCCTCGGAAGAACCCACATAAGGGCAAGGAAAACTCACACCCAGTGGGATGCCAGTGATAATGATGACTATGAGAACCTTGGAGAGGACCTCAAATGTGGAAAACCCCCCCCTACCCCCCACCCCCCACCCCCCACACCCCTCTAGGGGACCGAAAGCAATGGATGTCGAGCGGGTCTAACATGATACTGTGAAAGTTCAATCCATAGTAGCTCCAACACAGCCGCGAGAGTTCAGTTCAAAGCGGATCCAAGACAGCAGCGAGAGTCCCGTCCACAGGCAACCATCCCAAGCGGAGTCGGATCAGCATCGTAGAGATGTCCCCAACCGATACACAGGCGAGCGGTCCATCCTGGGTCCTGACTCTGGACAGCCAGTACTTCATCCATGGTCATCGGACCGGACCCCCTCCACAAGGGAGAGGGGGACAGAGGAAAAAAAGAAAAGAAGCGGCAGATCAACTGGTCTAAAAAGGAGGTTTATTTAAAGGCTAGAGTATACAAATTAGTTTTAAGGTGAGACTTAAATGCTTCTATTTGTACTTTTTGTATCTGCACTGCAACCACATGATTTCCCTATTGTGGATTAATAAAGTCTATACTATCCTATTAATTATCACTGTATTTTTATTCTTAGTGGCATAACATTGTGACTTTGTATCGTGAGTTTTTCTGCAATTCCTCTCATAATTACTTCAAAACCAATCTGAGAATATATAATAACATTCACCAAGTTTCAACCAACCATCCATCCATCCATCCATCCATCCATCTTCTTCTGCTTATCCGAGCTCGGGTCGTGGGGGCAGCAGCCTAAGCAGGGAAGCCCAGACTTCAATCAATCAATCAATGTTTACTTATATAGCCCTAAATCACTAGTGTCTCAAAGGGCTGCACAAACCACAACACAAACCACTACGACATCCTCGGCAGGCCCACATAAGGGCAAGGAAAACACACACCCAGTGGGACGTCGGTGACAATGATGACCCAGTGGGACGTCAGTGACAATGATGACTATGAGAACCTTGGAGAGGGCGAGAGCAATGGATGTCGAGCGGGTCTAACATGATGCTGTGAAAGTTCAATCCATAGTGGATCCAACACAGCCGCGAGAGACCAGACCCCATCCATAAGGGAGAGTGGGACATAAGAGAAAAAGAAAAGAAACGGCAGATCAACTGGTCTAAAAAGGAGTCTCTTTAAAGACTAGAGTATACAAATGAGTTTTAAGATGAGACTTAAATGCTTCTACTGAGGTGGCATCTCGAACTGTTACCGGGAGGGCATTCCAGAGTACTGGAGCCCGAAATGAAAACGCTTTATAGCCCACAGACTTTTTTTGGGCTTCGGGAATCACTAAGAAGCCAGAGTCCTTTGAACGCAGATTTCTTGCCGGACTTCCCTCTCCCCAGCCATTTCATCCAGCTCTTCCCAGGAGATCCCGAGGCGTTTCCAAACCAGTCAGGAGACATAGTTTCAACCATCTGAATAAAAAGTTTTCCTCGCACATCTATCATTGTTATCATGGCAAGAGTGATATTTTAACTCTTTTTATCAGTAAAATAGTGTTGACCTGTATGATGCTGTGTATTGATGTTGTGTATTTAACCCTGCAAGACGTGACTCCTCATGCTTTATTTACAGGCGGAATGCCAGTTTACTTTGAGCGCTGCTGCATGTTTAATGAAGCATCTGTCGAGCACTTTAAGATGATTTACCTTCCCTCATTTGCAACCAACAAACACAAAGTGGCGGTTCAAATCAAGGCCTCGTCGCCCGTGCATTGCGCACTTAGTGTACTGTAGGTGGCGACAGCTGCAGTTGTGTTTGTCGTACACTGTGCTAACGTGTTCAGAAATTGTGCAATTGAGACTTGGGAATTGGTTCACTAAGAGAGGGGTTTTAGCAGCGGCCTTGCGGGACAATAAATGCAATACTGTGGCATGTCAACAGAATGTACGCCTGAAGAATAAATGTTCCAAGTGGAGAAATTGGGCTAACGTGCCATGCTAAGACGAATATGCAAACACCTACTTGTTTAGCCTGCACCTGCCTCCCTCCATAGTGCTGTTTTTTATTACCTTGCAGCTTTCAGGCTTTTTTTCCTCCATAAAATAATGAATTAAAAATAAAATAATATATCTACTGCGAAATATGTTGTCAGCAGGGAAAATTGTGCTTGGATAATAAAGACTACATCATATATATATATTATATTCTTGCATTGAAATCCCCTCAAGAAGTCATTGGAAATAGGTAATACATGATCAAAGTGGCAGCATTAGTTCACTAAAAACAGATTAATAAGGAAAAGGGCAATAGTATGTATGATACAGACATGCACACTTTTGTTTCAGTGTAATAAATTTGCAAAAAAAAAAAGTTTTTATTACAGTTAAAATCATGGCTTCTTAAAGTTTTTTCGTGATTTCTTTAATTGTTGTCATCTTTTTTTAAAATTAAATAAATAATATAATGATGTATTTAATTTCTCTAAAACATATACTACTACTGTACAATTTGACAATTTGTTAAGGATTTTATTGCTTATTTTTAATCTATTAATTGATTATTTTTGTCCTGACCAGCAATTATAGTATTTCAATCAGAGCTAACCTGTCAACTTAGTACATTAAAGACTGTTTTAATTTTTATTAATTTTTTTTTTTTTGTATATGAACTGTTTTTATTGGATGTATCCTGGAACTGTTTTTTATGTATGTCATTTTATATGCATCCTGTTTGTTCTTTTGTTTCTTTTTATGTATTGTATGTATTTGTTTTGGTTGTTTCAATGTTGTCGACTACTTTATTGACTGCAGGAAATCTAATTAAGGATCAATTTTGAACCAAAAAATTTAAAAACTAAGTTTAAATGTCACAACAATTTATAAGAATAAACGTGTAGAAGGCGGGGCGTGGTCCACGCACCGCCTGTGGGCAGGGCATGCGCAGGAGCCAACTGGAAGCAGATGACAGGTGCGTGGATACCTCAGCTGGAACGAGTTATCTAATCACCTGTCTCTTATTTAGCGGCGTTGGTGACCACAGTCGCCCTGCGATGAGGTGGCGACTTGTCCAGGGTGTACCCTGCCTTCCGCCCGATTGTAGCTGAGATAGGCGCCAGCGCCCCCCGCGACCCCGAAAGGGAATACGCGGTAGAAAATGGATGGATGGGTGACCACAGTCGAGGCTGAAAAGCCAGGAGGAAACCAGAGGCGTGAGAGACGCAAAAAAAAGACTGTACATTTGAAAATTAAAAATTATAGACTTGGCAAAAAGCCTGGCGCAGTTTGTTGGTCCTGGGAAGAACCCTATGACAGAAGGCTGTCACAACATGTTTTTTGTTTTGTTTTGCTGTCTTACAAAAATATGCCTGATTTCCATGTTTTACTAGTATCTATTAATATATAAACAATACCTATCCCTAAAGCCACAGCTAAGCTGGACTCTATCCGAGAACACTTGGGGCCTTAGGTAACAATAGTTGTCTGATTTTCAAATACTTAAAAAAAACATACGTTCAAATCCAGAAAACTACGCACGCAATTACATTTTCAGGTGTATTAAATTGTGCACACGCACAAAGCAAAGCGCATGTAATTTTTGTTGCATTGCAATCAACTTGAAATTAGTCCCAGATGTTGTCGTGGCTTAACATGCCCCCTCAGAAATAATTAAATCATATACAAAGTAGCTATGTGCTTGAGCGCTGCACATTGTGGCCAATCCCAAGTCAGTCGGAGTTACTCGTTTCTTGTGTTTAAAGTGATTGACAACAGGTTAAAATAAAAATTAATGAGAGCGCATCAGGAAGAAGGTGAGGAAAAAGATGGATTTATATCGCCAAAACAGAAGAGTATATGAAAACTGACTGTCTGAGTCAGTGCAACTGTCTACAGTCGGGTGTCCACTTCCGCTCAATGTGTGTCCGCCCGAAGCCAAGCGTAACACAGAAAATATTTGAGAAGCACTGGTGTAGTGTAAAATATTTAATAACATGTTTTGCTGTGATAACTGGCTTTATTTCCACTCTCACATTTCAGTCAACGAAATAATTTACAAGTAAATCATCAATGACAATATCGTCGATGTTTACCCAGATTTTGGGGTACAATCGTGATTTATCAGTCACTTGTAAACAGAGAGATGGTGGTGAGACAGGCATTGGGCATTCAGTCGACATTAACATGAGTGGAATTACTTAAAGTAGATGTAAAAATGCAGCAGCAAAGCGCAAGAAAAAAATGAAAAATAAAACAAGGAAAAGCCAAATATTCTGTATGTCCTTATGGAAATAAACAGTGATTGTTGGCAGCCATTCAGGCCCGCCATGTGAGCCAATACTGTCAGCATCAGGCAGCCACATTTACAGGTAACAATTCATTTCTAACAGTTACTCTACAACACTGTAACTGGGTTTCAGAGGGGCATTTAAAGTCAATAAATGGATTTACCAGAAAGTAAGGCCTTAAATGGCATTAAAAAGCATTAAAAAGTTACACAATTTTAGGACTGCAATGATAGTAACAAGTCAATCAATTGAACAGTAAATGAAAATGAAATCAATAACTTTGCGATCATCGATAATTATCTACATCTTTCTGCATGTCTCTTTTCTCCAGCTGCGGCTTGCAAAATGGATACAAGAGTTCTCGTAAGGTTTGGTCCGAAAGCGTGAAAAACTACAAAATAAAACGCCACTGGGGGCCCTAACTTTGCCATTCTCTGGTCACTGTAGGCGTGTAGTCCTTGACTGTGACATCATGTCATGTTCATAAGGAAGCTGCACTTCTTTCATACGCGACTCTCTCAGCTGTCTCCACTTCAAAACACATGAGCTATTGTAACTTGGCTATTAGCAGGTCTGGTGACACACCTCACGTGACCTACGGTGGCCTACAGTGGTCAAACAAGACAATTGTCAAAAGACCACAACTCGTATTCGCTGACATTCAAAGTAAATTAATAACCGTTCCTTCAGCTGCCTGACACTTTATATACAACTTTCTATCTATTTTACCCACTTCAAACAACTTAGAGCAGTGGTTCTCAACCTTTTTTCAGTGATGTACTCCGTGTAAACATTTTTTACTTCAAGTACCCCCTAATCCGACCAAAGCATTTTTGGTTGAAAAAAGATTATAAAGTAAAATACAGCACTATTGTCATCAGTTTCTGATTTATTAAATTGTATAACAGTGCAGAATATTGCTCATTTGTAGTGGTCTTTCTTGAACTATTTGGAAAAAAATATATCAAAATAACTAAAAACTTGTTGAAAAATAAACAAGTGATTAAATTATAAATAAAGGTTTCTACACATAGAAGTAATCATCAACTTAAAGTGCCCTCTTTGGGGATTGTAACCGAGATCCATCTGGGTTCATGAACTTAATTCTAAACATTTCTTAACAAAAAATAAATCTTTAGAATCAATATTTATGGAACATGTCCAAAAAAGAATCTATCTGTCAAAACTGAATATTGCATTGTTGCATTTCTTTTCACAGTTTATGAACTTACATTCATATTTTGTTGAAGTATTATTCAATAAATATATTTCTAAAGGATTTTTTAATTGTTGCGATTTTTAGAATATTTTTTTAAAAATCTCACGTACCCCTTGGCATACCTTCAAGTACCCCCAGGGGTACGCGTACCCCCATTTGAGAAACACTGACTTAGAGGGTGTAAAATACAAAATCTTCAAGATGTTTAATCAACTCAGCCCATTTTTAATACATCTAAAGGATGCAATTATCGTTTTATGATGTGACTTTTCTTCTAAAAGAAATCAATCACCCATTTCCAAAGACATGCATATTTTGCATTCATAGAATGATGTTCCTTCATTACTCTATAAAATATTTTAACCATGTTTTTAATTGTATTGTGATTGAAACAAAGTTTGGGGCTATCAGAGGATATGCATTTTTACAGCATGTTTTAAAGAGATGTATTAACATTTCAAAAATGACTTCTGAGTATGTTATAGTGATCAAGTAATTTCCTACTTAGGGGGCTTTGTGACTCTATTGTTAAAATTAGGATAGTTGGGATTTTGCTATGGTTTATTTATGGTTTATGTATGACTTTGAATGCACAAATAAAGAAAAACATATGTATTATTGTCCTTCATTAGGATTGCGAATCCATCCATCCAATTTCTACCTTTCAGGGTCACAGGGGGTGCTGGAGCCTGTCTCAGCTGCATTCGGGCGGAAGGCACCGGTGTACACCCTGGACAAGTTACCATCTCATTGCAGGGCCAACACAGAGAAACAGGCAACATTAACACTCACATTCACGCACTAGGGCCAATTTAGTGTTGCTAATTAACCTATCCCCAGGTGCATGTCTTTGGAGGTGGGAGGAAGCCGTATTACCCAGAGAGAACTCACACAGTCACGGGGAGAACATGCAAACTCCACACAGAAAGACCCCAAGCCTGGGAATAACACCTGGCACCTTCGTATTGTGAGGTGCATGCACTAACCCGTGCATGCACTAACCCATGTTCCACCGTGCTGCCAGGATTGCGAATGATAGGCAAGATTAAAAAAAATAAAATCAGATTCCCTTAGATATTTTTTCTACATCCTGTGAACATGCTGATGCTGTGGCAAAAGATAGAAATTAAACACATGTCGATTAAATGGGGAAATGCGAATTTCAGCAAAAATGGCTGAATGGCTAAATTTTCAAAACCTATTTAAAGCTCAACATGGCTTTAAACATGACTTGTTCTGCAACTGGTGCCAGTGCTATCAAAACGGATATGAAAGACTTTGACTCTTGTTTGATTACTCAATTTATTATCACAACCCAGGAGAGTGTGAACTAGCCCTTCACGCTGCCCAGTCTCAGAGGTGCCGGTGGACTGCCACCGGCTTCGGCTGCTGCCCGCTGGAGTCACAGGAAAAATAATCCCCTTAATAAATGAATAGACGTACTCACAAATATGAGTATGAATATTTAGCATTCAATGCATTGGTGAAAAATTGAATTTTGTGTCCCTGCCTATATCTTTTTTACAATGCTGAAATCAAACGTTGGCAAACTCTTAACGACACAATCGTGTGTGTTGCCAAAGTCTTCACAGCATGAAGAAATGTGCACTGCCAGCCATGAATTTGGCATGAGGCAGCCCACATTTCCCCATCAACGCCAGTCTTTAAATATCTCAACTAGGCCAAGAAAAAAAGTCTTACGCCAGTTTGTATGCGTAAGCAAACTCTATACATGAGAGCACAAATAAACAAAACCACTTTCACACAAATTGACAATACATTGTTCAATGGAGTGCTGACTGGATCCTGACTCTGCTGCCATGGCTTTTGTAAACATATTTTTTCTCCAAAAATAACCAAAAAAATAAAAGGAAATATTCACCTTATAATTTGTACATTTTCTTGTAACAACACCATGTGGTTCTGGTCATTTGACTTGTTATTCCATCCTTCTTCAGTATGAGTCAGGGAGTCCTATCAGTACAGTGGAGAGTACGCGACAACAAGAGCTGTCCATGGTGCTGAAAGGTATCGCTGTCTGCCTGTCGAAGAAATAGAGCTGTCCGTGGTCCTGAACAGTTCAACTGTGTGTCTCTGATTACGTGTACACTGCAGGCCAAAGTGGCCCACATCAGATTTTTTTTTTTAAATCTACAATTTTTTTTCCAGCTGACTGTTTGCACTGCATATAAAACACGATCTTTAACACATTTATACATGCGCACTGGCCCCTATGTGGCCTCAATGTCACTTGCGTGCAGTTCAGTAAAATGAAAACATAGGACGTTGACCGGATTTATTAAATGAACAAGTAAGTCACCACTACTACTAAAACCTAAAACAAAAGTCGCGACACCTTAAATATTTGTGTATGTGTTTTACGTGAAAATAAATTAAAGTAGTATAATGTGTAAATGGGTAGTGTAAAATATGTTAAGTGGAGCAAACACGGACATCAGCGTGGATCTACGTTTTTTTTTGTTTTACCTCACGTAAGCAAATCACGCAAAGTACATAATAACATGCAAGCAAACACGCCACAGCGTCAATTGTGCCCCCCCCCCCCCCACACACACACCCTCTCCTTCTTGGGTCTGGGGGGGGGGGGGGGCACATGTTCGGTGGCCACGGATGACACACTGGCTGTCCAAAGTCGGGACCCGGGGTGGACCGCTCGTCTGTGCATCGGTTGGGGACGTCTTAGTGCTGCTGACCTGTCTACGTTAGGGATGGTCCCCTGCTGGCCCCACTGTGGATTGGACTCTCACTATTATGTTAGATCCACTATGGACTGGACTCTTACAGTATTATGCTAGATCCGCTTGACGTCCATTGCCGGGGGTGGGGGGTCCCCTCAAGGTTTCTCATTGTCCTATTGGTTTGAGTTTTTCCTTGCCCTGATGTGGGATCTGAACCGAGGATGTCGTTGTGGCTTGTGCAGCCCTTTGAGGCACTTGTGATTTAGGGCTATATAAGTTAACATTGATTGATTGATGGATTAATTGAATTACCGTCCTTCAACAATCGCTATTTCTCCTTCATAAAGCCTAGTTTTGCGCACTATTGATTGATTCAGTTGTCGAAAAAAAAACTTTGCTCACCGAAACTGGATGTTGTGACAAAGTATCCACTTCCGCTGGCGGGCAAGGTCTTTTCCCACGAACGCAAACGACAAAGCTCGCCCAAAGCTGATGAAAAAGACACCTGTAGGTCACATCGCGTTTTGACTTAAGTCACATTTAAAAACATCAGATTCCAATCGGATTCAGACTACCTCCTGATGTGGCCTGAATCTGATACGGAGAGATCAGATTTTTTGAAGCACTGGGAATGTACTTAGACTGGTGAAACAAAATCTGTTCTGTGTCACTTTCAGGCAAAAAAAAACAACACAGATTTGGTGTGCAAAATGAAAGTAAACACTTATAAGACACATACAACATAATTTAGATTTGCCAATCAACCTATCCCGATGTGCATGCCTTTGGAGGTGAGAGGAAGCCAAAGTACGTTTGATTATTTACATTAGGTTATTTATAATCCGGGGAGATGGGATGTAAATGGAGGAGGGTATTAGTAAAGTGTTGAAGTTGCCTGGAGGTGTTGTTTTAGAGCGGTTTTGAAGGAATATAGAGATGCACTTACTTTTACACCTGTTGGGAGTGCATTCCACATTAATGTGGCATAGAAAGAGAATGAGATAAGACCTTTGTTAGATCGGAAACTGGGTTTAACGTGGTTTGTGGAGCTCCCCCTGGTGTTGTGGTTATGGCGGTCATTTACGTTAAGGAAGTACTTTGATATGTACTTCGGTATCAGGGAGGTGTAGCGGATTTTATAGATAGGCTCAGTGCAAGTTGTTTTACTCTGTCCTCCACCCTGAGCCAGCCCACTTTGGAGAAGTGGGTTGGAGTGAGGTGTGATATGGGTTGGAGGTCTAAAAGTAACTGGACTTGTAATTGTAATGTTATTGTCGTTTTTTTTACACTTACATGTTGCGGTTAATAGTAGTCTACCTTTATTTGTCATTATTTATACCTTCTGAATAAATTATGTGATCATTTTCACCAGTCAGTACATTGGTGTTAATTTTCATTCTATCAAGATATAAAAATCAAATCACAAGACGTTGTTTATGTATTTTGCGCATTTTATTCGACTGATACACTAACGTGTCTTTTTTTTTTTTACGTATGTAGCATAATCTACAAAGATAAAAATAATTGCTATTGCGACATCTGGCTGACACATTTAGAAAAGCAGTTTCTTTCATTCCAAAATTTTGGCTCATTGATACTTAGCAAACTCCTCCTGCGGGCCGGATACAACCTGTTCACAGGCCTGATCCGGCTCGTGGGCCGTACGTTTGACACCCCTGCTCTAACCACTAGGCCACTGAGTAGGTCATTGGCCCTAGTGTGAGAATGTGAGTGTGAATGTTGTCTGTCTATCTGTTTTGGCCCTGCGATGAGGTTGTGACTTGTCCAGGGTGTACGCTGCCTTCCGCTCGATTGTAGCTGAGATAGGCACTAGCGCCCCCTGTGACCCCAAAGGGAATAAGCGGTAGTAAATGGATGGATGGATGGGCTACGTCAGCGATGTAGCCCCTGTGAACTTTTTTTTTAATTCAAGTACCCCCAAATAAGAGCAAAACATTTTTGGCTGAAAAAAAGAGATAAAGCTGTAAAATACAGCACTATGTCATCAGTTTCTGATCTATTAAATTGTATAACAGTGCAAACTATTGCTCATTTGTAGTGGTCTTTCTTGAACTATTTGGGAACAAATAAATTAAAATAACTAAAAACTTGTTGAAAAATAAACAAGTGATTCAATTATAAATAAAAATGTCTACACATAGAAGTAATCATTAACTTAAAGTGCCCTCTTTGGGGATTGTAATATAGATCTATCTGGATTTATCAACTTAATTCTAAGCATTTCTTCTTAAAAAAAAGAAATCTTTAACATCAATATTTATGAAAAAAATCTTGCTGTCAACACTGAATATTGCATTGATGCATTTATTTCCAGTTTATGAACTTACATTCATATTTTGTAGAATTATTATTCAATACATATATTTATAAGGATTTTTCCATTGTTGCTATTTTTAGAATATTAAAAAAAAAATCTCACGTACCCCTTGGCATACCTTCAAGTACCCCCAGGGGTACGCGTACCCCCATTAGAGAACCACTGCACTAGGCCACTGAGTAGGTCATTGGCCCTAGTGTGAGAATGTTGTCTGTCTATCTGTTTTGGCCCTGCGATGAGGTGGTGACTTGTCCAGGGTGTAATCCGCCTTCCGCCCGATTGTAGCTGAGATAGGCACTAGCGCCCCCTGTGACTCCAAAGGGAATACGCGGTAGAAAATGGAGGGCTGGATGGGCTGTGTGTACACACTTTTGTCCACATGGAGTGCTGAATGCACACACACACACTGTGAAGCATAGAAAACATGAAAATTAACTATTTTCAATAAATTGAGTGTATCGTTTTAATCAAGTAGCATGAGATTTGCTTGTCGCTTCTATACGGTGCGTGTGTGTGTGTGTACGCGCGCGTGTGTGTGTGAGTGTGTGCGCGTGGTGAAATCACGCGTGTGTAGATCCGCGCTGCGGCAGCGTGCCTGGGCTCCTCTCGCCTCCATCTGCATTGACACCGGGGCTGCTTCACGTCCTCTCACCGGCTTCATTGCGGGGCCCTGTGCGTGTGCGCGTGAACGTGCGCGTGTGCATGCGCGCCCTCATCCACCTCGCGTTTTTGTGTGCGTGTTTTTTTTCTTCTTTTTCTTTTTTTTTTTTTTTTGGTGTGTCCGTTCATTTTGTCCGATCTCGCCCGGGCGCTCCAACCCCGGTTAGCGCGATGCACTGAGAAAAAAAAAAAAACAAAAAAAAAAAACGAGACGGACATTTTTTTGCACCGCGAGACGAAACGATGGCGATGATGACGATGATAGCTTCTTCACCAAACGTAGCCTCCAAATGTTCGACGGCCATGGCGAAGCCTTCTTCCCTCCCCGTCAAGCTCTTCCTCTGGCTCTTTATTGCCGTCCATCTCCCAACCAGGTAACATTCCGACTCTCTTTCTTCATAGTGAGCTAGCTTAATTTAGCATGCACCTAGCCGCGGATGCTACTAGCCAATTTGGCACTGTGGTGTTTATTTCACGTCACTTGTAATTCAAACATTCATGATGCGTGGTTTATTGCTATCAGAACGACCCCCCAAGTAATAAAATAAATAAAAAAAATAAAACCGAGGAAGGCGCTACATGGCCAGTCCTGGCTGTCATAATGAATATTTGAGGGCTGTCGGTGTGGAAAAATAGCACACACGCAGGGCTAAAGAGACGCTGCATTTAAGCCGTTTGCAAGGATCAAGAGTATTTAAGTCAAAAAGGCTCTTACACACAACCTTAATGGCGACGTGAGAGCGTATTGCAGCGAGTGGACGTTGAATAAAAGCGTATTATATTATTCCAAAATGGCAGACAGCTACATAGAGGATGCAACACACCACATATGCCCATGTTTTTTTTATTTTTTTTATCATTCTTCTTCATTCTTCAAGTGCACTGTATATATATATATATATACATATATATATATATATATACATATATATATATATATATATATATATATATATATATATATATATATATATATATATACATATATATATATATATATATATATATACATATATATATATATATATATACCGTATTATTCGGACTATAAGTCGCAGTTTGGCCGGGGGTGCGACTTATACTCGGGAGCGACTTATGCGTGAAATTATTAACCCGTTACCGTAAAATATCAAATAATAATATTTAGTTCATTCACGTAAGAGACTAGACAAAACAGATTTAATCGGATTTAGGGATTAGGAGTGACAGATTGTTTGGTAAATTTATAGCATTTTCTATATGTTATAGGTATTTGAATGACTCTTACCATAATATGTTTCGTTAACATACCAGGCACGTTCTCAGTTGGTTATTTATGCGTCATATAACATACACTTGTTCAGCCTGTTGTTCACTATTCTTTATTTTTTTAAATTGCCTTTCAAAGGTCTATTCTTGGTGTTGGGTTTTATCAAATACATTTCCCCCAAAAATGCAACTTATACTCCAGTGTCACTTATACATGTTTTTTCCCTTCTTTATTATGTATTTTCGCAGGTGCGACTTATACTCCGGAGCGACTTATACTCCAAAAAATACAATATATATATATATATATATATGTATATATGTATATATATATATATATATATATATATATATATATATATATACACACACACAGTGGGGCACAAACGTATTTAGTCAGCCACCGATTGTGCAAGTTCTCCCACTTAAAATGATGATAGAGGTCTGTAATTTTCATCATAGGTACACTTCAACTGTGAGAGACAGAATGTGAAAAAAAATCTGGGAATTCACATTGTAGGAGTTTTAAATAATTTATTTGTAAATTATGGTGGAAAATAGGTATTTGGTCAACCATTCAAAGCGCACACTGATGGAAAGAGGTTTTGGCTCAAAATCTCACGATATATGGCCCCATTCATTCTTTCCTTAACACGGATCAATCGTCCTGTCCCCTTTAGCAGAAAAACAGCCCCAAAGCATGATGTTTCTACCCCCATGCTTCACAGTAGTTATGGTGTTCTTGGGATGCAACTCAGTATTCTTCTTTCTTCAAACACGACGAGTTGAGTTTATACCAAAAAGTTGTACTTTGGTTTCATCTGACCACATGACATTCTCCCAATCCTCTGCTGTATCATCCATGTATCCATTTTGGTATAAACTCAACGCGTTGTGTTTGGAGAAAGAAGAATACTGAGTTGCATCCCAAGAACGCCATACCTACTGTGAAGCATAGGGGTGGAAACATCATGCTTTGGGGCTGTTTTTCTGCTAAGGGGACAGGACGATTGATCCGTGTTAAGGAAAGAATGAATGGGGCCATGTATCATCCGATTTTGAGCCAAAACCTTCTTCCATCTGTGAGAGCTTTGAATTGTTGACCAAATAGTTATTTTCCAACATAATTTACAAATACATTCTTTAAAATTCCTACAATGTGAATTCCTAGATTTTTTTTTCACATTCTGTCTCTCACAGTTAAAAGTAAAAGCAGTAATCGTTAGATCCCTACCTGTAAGCATTCCCCAACCTTTACCATTTAGTTCCGGGATGATTCAATAGTGGTCTGCAGGGTGACGAACCTGCCGTGATCTCATAAAAAGGCATGTGTGTGCATTTGACTTGCTTCGACGTTTGGAAAATGTCATACGTGATTCACAGCATGAAACGCTTACGTAAGACATCAGAGGCTCAGGTCCCACTCTTTCATTAATATGCTACTTTGTGACTCATTGGCAGTTACAATGTGTTGTGATGTCTGAGTGCATCACTCAACGTAAATGGTAAATTGGTTGAACTTGTATAGCACTTTTCTACCTTCAAGGTACTCAAAGCGCTTTGACTCTATTTCCACATTCACCCATTCACACACTGATGGCGGGAGCTGCCATGCAAGGCCCTAACAACGACCCATAAGGAGCAAGAGTGAAGTGTCTTGCTCAAGGACAAAACGGACGTAATGAGTTTGATAGAAGGTGGGGATCGAACCGGGAACCCTCAGGTTGCTGACACGGCCACTCTTCCAACTGCTCCACGCCGTTCAACAACGCTCCACTCACCGCACTCGTATCACTTTTTTCCGCACCAAAGATTAATTTATACATGACGACACGTACACACCCGCCAATTTAGCAATTTTGGGCTGAAAAAAGTTTATTGCGACCAATGCTGCTGTTTGAACAGCCATTGGACATACTGAACAGCAATTTCTTCATAGAGCATAGTGGAAATGTAGTTAAACTGTCCTAGAGCCAAACTTCCCCATCATAAATTCTCACAAAATTATATGAGGTATCTCGTAGGGATAGGCAACTTTCACATTTGAAAGTACCATTTTTGGGAATCGGTTTTTGACGGCCCTGATGTTTGGTATCGTTAATGTATGTTTTCATGTGGAAACGAATGTACATTTGTTTGGAAATAAAATCTTATTTTTTACACAACATTTAACACTGAGCTTATAATGATAACTAAGCTATTAAGTTGACATGTTGTTTTCTTAAACTCAGTTGTCGTAATTGATATTAATAAAAATTGTGTTCCATTAAACGTTCGATCAATTTTTTTCTTCCTCATCAGCAGAAAATGGAAGTTGTGAAGCAAGGTTCAAACCTGCATGGACAAAGGCACTTACTATTTAGCAACTGGGCAACACAGGAAGTAATCACTGATCAATGAGAGTGGCATTTTAATAGGCTATCAGGTAACAGTATCAACTATCAAGGTTGGCTGCGCCATCTCGTGGTTGATTCCTGAATGAAAAGAGAAACTAAACATGAGTGCTTCAGAGAGCGAATAAATTGTTGATAAAACAGATAAAGTCACCTTGACAGTATGGCAGTTTTTTGTCAGACCAATGTGATCTGTAAATTTTGCAAGGCGCTTGTCCCCACCAAGACTGTTAATACCACACCTCCTGGTACCAAGCTTGCAGAAAATATATTTTTCTCAGGTTTCTCTATGTTTACATTTTCAAACGTTGCACTATTTTGTTATTAGAGTTATATGATAACCGTCCATCCATCCACCCATTTTCAACCGCTTGTCCCTTTCGGGCTTGCGGGGGGTGCTAGAGCCTATGTCAGCTGCATTCGGGTGGAAGGCGGTGTACACCCTGGGCAAGTCGCTACCTCATCGCAGGCCCAACACAGATCGACAGACAACATTCACACATTCACACACTAGGACCAATTTAGTGTTGCCAATCAAGCTATCCCCAGGGGCATGTTTTTGGGGGTGGGAGGAAGCCGGAGTACCCGGAGGGAACCCACGCAGTAACGGGGAGAACATGTACGGTAACCGGTACTAGTTAAGCTACGTGATATTAATGAATCATAAACGATATTATACCGCCTCTAAAAATTACCGGTTCCCTTTTTTTCCTAATGGGCATGACGGCGCGCCGTAGGAGCATGTTCGGCAACGCACAATCATGGAGTACTTACAGGCAGATCCAGTGTGTAAACAGAAAAGGGACAATGGACACATTTTGGCTTAAATAAAACTAATAATAAAAGTGAAGCTATAACACTAAAATGCCACTTTGCAAGAGGTGCTTTAAAATATAGCTAGCTAGCTAGCGGCTAACGTCCATCTGCCGTCGGCAGTGTTTTAGCTACTTCTAAATCACTAATTTTCGCCTCCATGGCGACAAATAAAGTACGTTTCTTACAAGTATCATTCCTGCAGGTTGAGGAATAGCTCAACATGCTTCACACAATAAGAGGATACAATAGCTAACCGGCGTCACCGCTAACAAGCTTGCGCTCTACAATGTAAACAAACACCATAGGTTGATATACACCTGACATCCTTTGTAGTGATACCAGGTACAAGGGCGTGTCTAGTCGATACTACTATGAGTACATCGATATTTTTATCATCACAAAATCGTTTTTCCTTTTTCTTCTATTTATGTTATGTTTATAAACTCAGGAAATATGTCCCTATACAGATGAGGACTTTAATTATAACCAATGTATGATGCTGTGACAAGTGGGTATCTGATCGATACCAAAATGTGTGTTATCATCCAAAACTAATGTAAAGTATCCAAACAACAGAAGAATAAGTGTTTATTACATGTTAACGCAAGTGTAGATGGAACATGTTAAAACAGAAAAGTATCGAATTGTATCAACAATTATCAAAATACATTTTGGTACGTGTACCAGTACCAAAATATTGGTATCATGACAACCCTGTGTGTTACACTTTATTAAGTATTTGTTACATATTCCTTATTTTTTGCACCTTAATTTTAAGAAGTATTGTTCAGTGTTTAATGTGATTTTATAACTACTAAATTAGAAGAAAATGATTGCTGAGGGATTATAATCAACGAAAGATTAAATTTTAAATAAAAATGTTTACATTTAATAAATGTTTTGCCTCGTCCTTGTTTTCGATAGGTAATAAAAAAATAAGAATTAATCAATACTGACTGATATAAAACACTTCCATCCATCCATCCATTTTTTACCGCTTATTCCCTCTGGGGTCTCGGGGGGCGCTGGTGCCTATCTCAGCTGCACTTGGGCGGAAGGCGGGGTACATCCTGGACAAGTCACCACCTCATCGCAGGATATAAAACACTTATATATCCTAATGCAGTTTCCAGCCATACCGCCCAGCCCTACTCATTTGCAAATATGTATTTATTTCAGTTTGTACTACAGTTGGTAAGGTTGTTGTTTGTTAGCGTGCGTGAAGAATGTGTGAAGACTACACTCCCAACCTGATACAGTAAGACCTGATAAGTCTGAAAGAGAAAAAGATGATACAATATGGTCTGCTCACATCTGCTACCTAGTGGTTGTATGAGCCCACTGCAGGTAGTTCTGGATAGTCCCATTTTTTAATGCTTCAGTCACACACAGGTTTCTAACAGTAATGAGGCAAAAATACAACCTTTCCCACTGTATGTATGTTGCCATAGTCAGAAAGTAGTCTATTGGTATTAAGTTGAATGTGCCAGTCTTGTCTTGAGCCCTACAAAGTGTTTATATTGTAAGTATTGTACTTACTGCACACCAGCTGTTTGATTGTAACGTGCATTTTAGTTGTAGTTTTGATTGCCACATTTGGAGTCGTAGAAATTGCCATGTAAAATCGCAAATACTAATTTGTTGCATGTACTCTTTATGGCATATCCAATTAGCATCCAGTTAGCTTGAAAAGTGGAAGCTTATTTTTGACCACTTTTGATCAGGCATGCGTTTTTTTTTTGTCATGATCCTTCGAGGGGACATACATTTATTGTGGAAGTTGGAAGTGTACGACTGTTCTCAAGGGCCCTTGACAGCTGCTATGTTTTTTAGTGGAGATGATTGAGGACTGCCTCTCAAGTGGCTGTACATTGAACGTGCATCTGTGTTTTCGTCCACAACAACACAAGCAGACAAGATATGTTGAAGGTGTATGGGTTGTCCTGGCGAGCATTAGTTTTGTAGTTTGTCGCGGACTTAGCCGGTGTTTAAGCTGTCCATTTCGACATTGTGTATATTGGGAGGGGGCGGTTGAGTGTTTTGGGTATAAATGCTCCTGCTCCTCATGATGAAAGCATTCCAGTCACATTTATGTAAATGTATGTGATGTTTCACATTTAACAGTGGATTCTGTTTTTATTTGATCATTACGTGATCATGTCCGCGATTCCGTTGAGAGTCATAAACCGTTCCATCCCTAATCCCTACTGTCATCATCCCATTATAAATTTAGGGAAATCAGGGATTCTCAAATGGTGGATCGGGATCCTAAGGTTGATCATAGATCCCATTCTGGGTGGGTTTTAGACGGCTAGACCAAAATGTGATCAAAATATTAAACACAGTCGTGCCTGACCCAAGGTTTTTTCCCCTAAGACTTAGTGTTCTCTGCAGTGGCTGTATCGTTCTTTGTCTATTTCTTTGGTTTTTTACAAATAATTACACATTTTGGAAAACTAACGCCCTATTATGCTAAATACAAATGCCCACTTTAGAGGACGCTGTTTCTCAGGAGGGGTGTACTTACTTAGTGCAATGTTGATGTTTACTTTGATTTTAAAATATATTTTGTGGATGCAGTTATCGTATCCCACCTCATTTCCTTAATAACGTACCCTGAAATGCACTTTATAGACATCATTATGTATCGTGTGCTTTAGAGTTGCAGCTATCGGTTAGCCTACTAAACGAGTCAACTATCAATTGGTTTGTTAAGATTAATAAAGGAATCAGATAAAACACACTTTATAGCTTTAATGTGTATTTTAGGGAAATACTTTTATGTTTGTGTATTTAAACTTCAGGGCAGTCTATGGGGTCTGGATTATAAAGAACAAAATATAAATCAAGGATGTTTTCCAATCAAATTGATCACTTTAATCTATTATAAGTTGCCGCCCTTGAGTGTGTATTTTTGTTTGATGTATTTATATTGAAAAGGATGACCAAGACTGTTTAAAAAAATGCTTCATTTGACAATGCATTGAGGATCCCAGTTTGACATGAGTTGTGAACCGCTGGTCTAAACCATTTAATTTGAGAGGTACTTTAAACGATATTAAAAACATTTAAAAACACATTTCTATATAAATGACATCCCTAATCAAAATGCCATCCATCCATTTTTTACCGCTTGTCCCTCTCAGGGTTGCGGGGGTGGCTGGGATAGCCTTTCACAGCTGTATTCGGACGCAAGGCAGGGCTGGACAAGTCACCACCTCATCGCAGGGCCAATACAGATAGACCACATTCATGCTTACATTCACAAACTAGGGCCAATTTAGTGTTGCCAAACAACCTATATCCAGTTGCATGTCTTTGGAGGTCGAAAGAAGCCAGAGAACCCACGCTGTCACGACGAGAACATGCAAACTCCACACAGAAAGATCCCAAGCCCAGGGATCGAACCTAAGACCTTCTCATTGTGAGGCACCAGGACTAACCCCTGTAACATTGTACTGACCCTAATTAAAATTATTTATAACATTTTTTTACAAAAACATGACAATTCCAAAATCAATTTTCTGGCATGCTGCTTTTCATATTGTATTTTACTATCCCAAAATGCATAAATCCCTGTCTATATTTGAGGATTTCAGTCAACAGCTCACCTTAGGCTTCTAGTCTATCACAGTAGGCATTTAAAAAACATATGTTTAATGTTTTCTTTTAATGTATGTCTGGAGTTGTAGTAGTATTTATTTTTTTATGCGGCAGCCCTTGACTCAAAGGCCAGCTTGGCATGAATAACACAAAAGTGTAGATAAGAAATATACAGTAAGAACACATTAGCTACACCTGTACAAAGCTGTTACAACAATTGTTGTGTAATGAATATATTTTGACTCTGCAGCGCACTGTTATTTTGGTAACTACTTTTTATCTACTACCGTATATAAGGGTATTAAAAACCATCCATGTCTACGTTGGAAGTACATCAATATATTTCTTCAAAGTATTGTGAGTTATTGCAAGTCCCATTCATTCCCTTATACGAGCCTATTGTGATCACTTGAAACCTTGCATCAATTTGCCCAAATCAAACGTTCTGTCTCCATAATGATCATCATTTGCATGTCTCATAATCCATCTCACTATGTAGACGTCAACCCTCCGAGAATGGCAACGGTTTGACAAGACAAAATAGGTGATGACTCTATTTTGTTTTTTTTTTTATTCAAAAAGTGTTGAATTCATCCGCAAGGTACTGAGGTCATAGTGATTGTCTAATTCTAGGGTCAGAGCTCAAGATGACTCATCAGAGGTCTGAGATGACTAGTCACCCTCGTTGACGTGGCAATAAACTCAAAAGTGAGATGGCTTTGTTTTCTCACTTGTGTCAGTCCCTGCTGTCAAAGCCCTCTTGGTCTTGACTTTTGTGGGTGCAGATAAATAGTTTTGGACATGAAAACATATTGTTACATTAATGCCTTCTTGACACTGTCAGTCAAAACTGATACCATTGATGTTGTTGTATTGAATTATATCAGGTTATATGCATGTATTCCTACTGCCCAGTAAGATTTAGTGTTAAGTCCATAAATAGCCCGGCTTTGCCTGCCAGAGGTCAGTTAAGTATAGCGCGATGCTGACCCAATTGAGTTTTTTTTTTTTTTTTTTTAATAATTATGTCATAATGACATTTGAATTTTTTTTTTAACAGTAACGTGTTTACTAGCACCAAACGATGCATCATCTGCCTAACTTGCTTGGTCCTCTTTTGGAAGAGGCTCCTTCTGACCAGATACTATTGAGATAAGCCTGTTCTGTGTATATGCCCACCATTTCACAACGAGTTTTATTAATTCACAGGCCTCGCTACACATTATCTTAAAAACAAAGTTTATCAACTATCTTACAGTCAGCTACAAGCATTGCAGGTGTACATTAGTCCAGCATGATTGCCAGTAAAATGTGACAATATTGTGAGCACTGTAGCTAATGTACTGTATCTATGCTAGTGATGCTAATGTTTGTGGCCCTACGTCCTCCTCCTTAATATTATGTTGTTTAGGATAATTGGCAATATGGCATCTGTGTGTAAGGGCCGCAGCTATTAATTATTTAGTAGTCAAGTAATCTATTTATTAGTTAGTTTTATTAATTGAGTAATCAGATAAAAAGACACTTTACAACCTCAACCTTATTTCAATTGTTTAGGGAAACAATTGAAATAAACAAAATGTTTGTGCTTGCCGTGAACTTCAAAAAGCTCACAACATGATTACAACTTTTTACATATATCATTAATAAGAATTGAAATAATACATTGAAAAACTTAATGCGGTCAAAATTGTAAACATGTTTGTTAGTTACACTTATTAAACAACAATCAAAAGGAACATAATGGATATGTACAGCATCTAGTCTTTATTGTGGACAACAAACGTTGAATTTCTTTAAAATGGTTGCAAATAATATGATATTGGACATGTATTGCCTATAAAAGTAGCATTAGATTCGAGATAGATATTTGTCAGTCACTACAAAGTGACTAATGGCACTGTGTAGGCAAGGGGGTGACACACAAAGCAGGGGTTGTTATGTTGCGTAGGCGTTGAACTAATGTCATGCCGGACAACGATAAACAGAAAGGTTCATTTGATATTGGTTAGTATATCAGCTAGAGAAAGACACCCACATGCTTCCATTCTCTCACGAGAAAGTTTAATGTGGAGGCTAATAGAAGATAGTGATATTGCCATCCTTGAGGTCTTTATGGCTCAAGTCATAGGTTTACCGAAGGTTTTTATTGAGATTAGCCAAGAGGGACTGCTTTTAAGTGCATCATGGTGGTATGTAGACGTGGGCGATGCTTTGAACCTGACATTCCACCCGAGTGTTGCTCACTGACATACATATGCATGGAAAACACACATCTCTGCGGACCTTCAGATACTTACCTAGCAGGCAAGACTGCAGATATGCTGGCATTGAAGAATTAATGGCTTTTCCTTTCATCACCTTCGATTTGGAACATTTACATATGTACACATAGTAGGGTTGTACCAGTGGTGTGCCGTCCAGGCCAGCAAGGCCTTCTCTGCTGGCCTAACATAACCAGGAATCATAAACAAATTTAAAGATACAATAATTTTTTTATTTACTTTCCCTAAAGATATACAAGTATTCATATTCTCTTCATGTCATATTATGCTCATTCCAGTGCTGTTTTTTAGTTTTAGTTTGTATCCAATCAGAATTTAGCTAGCTTATGTTGCCATGCTGTACCAAAACTGCCCAAGGCATAAGTTATTATTACATTCTAACAGAAGTTTAGATAGAACAAGTTAAAACAGAAAGTAAACAGGTAATAACAGTAGATCAATAATCAGTTATCTACCACTTGTGCCTCATAATCTTGACAAAATAATAGAATGTTACACAATGTTACTGCATATGTCAGCAACCAAATTAGGATCCTTTATTTTTTTTACTTACTATTAAAACATAAGTTGTCTAGTATGTTCACTATCTTATTTAATGCCAAAATTATTCTTTGATTGCAATAACAAAATTATGTTTAATGTATCATAATATTTTCTGTTAAAATAAAGCAAATAATATTTTTTTATTTTTTTGGTACCGGTACCGGCACCAACATATTGGTATTGGGACAACCCTAACACATAGATTTAGTGGAAAAGT
This sequence comes from Nerophis ophidion, assembly GCF_033978795.1. Lineage (NCBI taxonomy): Eukaryota > Metazoa > Chordata > Actinopteri > Syngnathiformes > Syngnathidae > Nerophis > Nerophis ophidion. The sequence continues at coordinate 60,275,383 of NC_084614.1, forward strand.
CGAACGACAGTAAGTTCATGCAAAATTGACAAATATTTGTAAAAAATATGTCATAAATGGCATCTTGTAAAACCTCAGTTAGAACAAGGATAAAACAATTAACTATACACATCAGATTAGATTTTTATTTTGCTTTTGTGCAACATGTTTATAGTTTAGCTGTTACGTCACGTAGTCATGGACCGATAACGATATGTGAAATAAACCTGATAATTTTGCCAGCATTGATAAATTGCCATGTCCTTGGGTGTTTTTTCTTGTCTCGCTTTCAAACAGGGAACAAAGAGGGTTCACTCTATGCATTACTTACGCTCAGCACCTGAGGGCGCTTGTTCAATGGCAGAGTTAAATGAACAGTGTGAATCTTCTTGTCAGTCAACCACAATCTTTGTCTTGGAGGGTGGAAACAATTCCGTTAACTTACAAACCCTGTTTCCATATGAGTTGGGAAATTGTGTTAAATGTAAATATAAACGGATTACAATGATTTGCTAATCCTTTTCAACCCATATTCAATTAAATGCACTACAAAGATAAGATATTTGATGTTCAAACTCATACATTTTTTATTTTATTTTTTATTTTATTTTTGCAAATAATAATTAACTTAGAATTTCATTGTTGCAACACGTGCCAAAGTAGTTGGGAAAGGGCATGTTCACCACTGGGTTATATCACCTTTGCTTTTAACAACACTCAATAAGTCTATAAAATCCGCTACACCTCCCTGATACCGAAGTACATGTCAAACCACTTCCATAACCACAACACCAGGGGGAGCTCTACAAACCATGTTAAACCCAGATTCCGATCTAACAAAGGTCTTAACTCATTGTCTTTTTATGCCACATCAATGTGGAATGCACTCCCAAAAGGTGTAAAAGTAAGTCCATCTCTATCCTTCAAAACTGCTCTAAAACAACACCTCCAGGCAGCTTCAACCCTTTACTAACACCCTCCCCCCTTCACATTCCATCTCCCCGGATTGTAAATAACCAAATGTAAATAATCAAATGTATTTCTAATGTATATGCTTGTTCTTATGCTATCTGAACTCACTATGTTCATTGCTTGCTGTACATATCCCCCTAAGTCAGACCTACATTGTTTCAATGTCAGTGGCCTAGTGGTTAGAGTGTCCGCCCTGAGATCGGTAGGTTGGGAGTTCAAATCATACCAAAGACTACAAAAAAATGGTACCCATTGCCTCCCTGCTTGGCACTCAGCATCAAGGGTTGGAATTGGGGGTTAAATCACCATAAATGATTCCCGGGCGCGGCACCGCTGCTGCCCACTGCTCCCCTCATTTCTCAGGGGGTGATCAAGGGGATGGGTCAAATGCAGAGGACAAATTTCACCACACCTAGTGTGTGTGTGACAATCATTGGTACTTTAACTTTAACTTTTTTTTTATTTCTCTGATGATGCAATTGTTGATGACTGAAGTGCTGATATCAACCAAACCCTCCTCATCCCAATGTATATACTCTGATGATTAATGTGTGTGATGACTGTATTATGCTGATAGTATATATTTGTACCATGAATTGATTTACGTGGACCCAGACTTAAACAAGTTGAAAAACTTATTCGGGTGTTACCATTTAGTGGTCAATTGTACGGAATATGTACTGTACTGCGCAATCTACTAATAAAAGCTTCAATCAGTCAATCAATCAATCAGTCTGGACTGCAGGTGGGCCAGGAAAGCACCCGCACTCACTTTTATGAAGCCACGCTGTTGTAACATGTACTGAATGTGGCTTGGCATTGTCTTGCTGAAATAAGCAAGGACGTCCATGAAAAAGACGGGACTTAGATGGCAGCATATGTTGTTCCGAAACCTGTATGTACCTTTCAGCAGTAATTAACAGATGTGTAAGTTACCCATGCCTTGGGCACTAATGCACCCCCATACTATCTCAGGTGCTGGCTTTTGAACTTTTGAACTTTGCGTCTATAACAGTCTGGATGGTTCGCTTCCCCTTTGGTCCGGATGACACGATGTCAAATATTTCCAAAAACAATTTGAAATGTGGACTCGTCAGACCAAAGAACACTTTTCCACTTTGCGTCAGTCCATCTTAGATGATGTCGAACCCAGAGATGCCTGCTGCGTTTCTGGATGTTGTTGATAAATGGCTTTCGCTTTGCATAGTAGAGCTTTAACTTGCACTTACAGACGTAGCGACGAACTGTATTTAGTGACAGTGGTTTTCTGAAGTGTTCCTTAACCCATGTGGTGATTTCCTTTAGAGGAGGGGTGCTCACACTTTTTCTGCAGGCGAGCTACTTTTCAATTGACCAAGTCGAGGAGATCTACCACATTCATATTTATAATTTATATTGATTTATTTATGAAAGAGACATTTTTGTTAACAAGTTAATGGTGTTTAAAGATAATACAAGCAATACAAGCACCTATAGATTTCGTTCTTTCATGAAGACAAAAATATAAGTTGGTGTATTCGATTCTAATGACTTGCATTGATTGGAATCAGAAAGTGGTGCTGATAACGTCCGCATTTTCAAATGGAGGAGAAAAAAAGTCCTCCTTTCTGTCTCAATACCACATGAAAGTGGTTGGATTTGGCATCTCATTTGTCCAACTTGCATTCTCGTTTTTAATGAGAGTAGCATATGTGTGTGTCGCTCCTTTAATGTGTTGACATCAGGTGAGTGACATCAGTGAGTGTGTGGGCGAGAAAGGAGAGGGAGCGGTCGCTGAGGGCTGGGGAGAAATACACTGGCATCAAACTCCGTAGCTTGCTAGCTTTTGCACCCTAGCTTTCTGAGACTCTTATCTTGTTATCACAGGCAGGATGAAGCAGGTCTTTTATGGTGAAGACAGGAACTTTGTAGTCGGTCTGTTGAAATAAAAAGTGTTTCTCCCCGTCCGTCCTGTCAGTGATTTTTTTCTTAATAATGAGCTCGCAGCTGCCAGCGTCATTTCACAAGATCCTCGGGTGCCGAGAATGTCAAACAACTGAGGAAAATGAAGTCTTGGTGAAGATTGATGATTGCTCATTTGTATGTCCATTTTTTTAATGCCTGGCTTGCGATCGACTGACACACCCTCCGCGATCGACCGGTAGCTCGCGCTTGACGTAATGCTTTAGAGATTGATGTTTGTTTTCGATACAGTGCAGTCTGAGAGATCGAAGGTCACGGTCATTCAATGTTGGTTTCCGGCCATGCCACTTATTGGAGTGACTTCTCCAAAATCTCTAAATCTTTTGATAATATTATGGGCCGTAGATGTTGAAATTCCTAAATATCTTGCAATTGCACTTTGAGAAACGTTGTTCTTAAACTGTTTGGCTATTTGCTCACTTAGTTTTGGACAAAGGGATACCTCAACCCATCCTTTCTTGTGAAAAACTGAGCATTTTTTGGGAAGCTGTTTTTATCCTCAATCATGGCACCCACCTGTCCCAATTAGCCTGCAACCTTTTGGGGTGTTCCAAATAAGTGTTTGATGAGCATTCCTCAACTTTATCAGTATTTATTACCACCTTTTCCAACTTCTTTGTCACGTGTTGCTTGCATCAAATTCTAAAGTTAATGATTATTTGCAACAAAAAAAAAAAATGTATCCGTTTGAACATCAAATATGTTGTCTTTGTAGCATATTCAAGTGAATATGGGTTGAAAATGATTTGCTAGTCATTTTATTCCGTTTAATTTTACATCTAACACAAATTTCCAACTCATATGGAAACGGGGTTTGTACACACAGATGATGCACCTACAAGGCAGCGCTGAAAAAGGGCTAGTGCGTTTGCCTCACAATACGAAGGTCCCGGGTTCATTGCCGGGGCTCAGAGTCTTTCTGTGTGGAATTTGCATGTTCTCCCCGACTGCATGGGAGCAACACTAAATTCGGCCCCAGTGTGTGAATGCTGTTGTGTTGACCCTGCTATGAGGTCGTGGTCGTGACTTGTCCAGAGTGTACACTTCCTTCAGCCCTGCAGCTGGGATAGGAACCAACAACCCCAGCGACCCCGAAAGGCACAAGCAGTACAACGTGGTTGGATGAAAACACAGACAGAGCCTTGCTCGTTGCTGCAAGTGAATGCACCGTGAGATAACATTAGGAGGAAAATAGATGATCGCAAAGCTTAATGTCTGTGTGGGGAGGCGCAGCCGATGGGCCGACGGCGGGGCAGGGCACGCTGCAGCCCTGTCCAAGATGGCGGCAAGGAGGCGGAGAATGCGGATGAGCGGAGAGGCGGGGCATGCCGGGAGCGACGCCGCCGCAATCAAATTCAGGTGCGTGGATCGCGCACCGACACACAATTGACATTTCTCCTCTGGCTGTATAAAAGGGGAGAAGGAGGAGGGATCATAGGAGAAGGAGTAGGAGAACCTGACCACCGAGAGCGACAGAGAGAGAGCAAGACGGCAACGACGCGGCCGACTGAAAGCGAGCGAGGAGCGAGCAGGAGAGGAGCAGCTGAAAAGCGATCAGACCAAAAGACAAAGCTTTATTTGAAAAAATAAGAGTCAAACCTGCTCAGCAAGATGTCCTTCCTGAATGGTCCGTGGAACCCGCACGACGACGGCAAGAGACCGTCACAGTCTGGTTTTGGAATGTTTTCTGCTTTAAAAACAAATAACCAAGATGAAACCATTAACACGGACAAACAAGCCACTATGCGGAATTCGTTGGAAAGTGATGTCAACAAAAAAATTAAAAAACACCCGACACAATTTTTCCAACTGTGTAAAATCTGCACCGCAAGATGTTTTATATTCATCCATCAATTTTTTACCGCTTATTGCCTTTGGGGTCGCGGGGGGCGTTGGTGCCTATCTCAGCTACAATTGGGCGGAAGGCGGTGTACACCCTGGACAAGTCGCCATCTCATCGCAGGTTTTATATTCATTGCAAGTGTAACTTTTGCAAACATAGATTGAGTAAATTTTATTTTCATTGTATGTCTACTTATTTGAGATCATTTAAATGTTTTGACTTTCCATTTACTATGGTAGAAACAGTAATGAGAAATACAAGTTTATTAATTATGATATGGTTAATTGCATTAATAATATCATATGTTATGATAACATTAGTGCTTAATTCGGTCTGAAATAGACGCTGACAATAATGATGCTATAATTTGTGGGACAATTTATTATCCAGCAGAATTTGTTATTTGCCCAGGCCCACCATAACAACCTTTTAATCTTTATGATTGACTGTACAGCAATTATTTTTCAACGTGCTAATTTGGAATTCCACTTCAAATCACCTCTACAGTTAAAAAAGGTTTATGAGGGAGATTATTTCTGTTTCCAGGACATCCTAAAGGAAAAATAGCTACAAAAACGGAAGGAATCAAAAGTTGATCAGCAACCTGAGGGTGGTGACAGCTAGTCCTTATTTTTATCCAACTGGGTAAGACATTTTTCAAAAGGGGCCACCTGAGTAATATAATTAAGATTTAATGCTAAGTCACTGGTGTGTGGAAGTGGAAATGGATGGCACATGATGGCTCTAAAGGCAATCTAAGGAAGAGTGCAGGTGAAACTGTTATTCATGGCTCTCAGCCTTGCAACATGGGAACACTATCGGGTCTCTTCCCCATGCCCCTCCTCTTTCTTTATTATTTCATCCAGAAGCCTTGTTTCCTCTCCTAGCCCCCAAAGCCTTGCTTAAAGAAGGATCAGAGCTTGTTCAAGGTTTTGCTTTTACCTCAACTCTTTCCCCCTCTCTCGTTCAGTGTTTTCTGGAAATGCAACAATTGAAACATCTATTTTGGTCAACTGTGTGTGTGTGTGTGTGTGCGTGTGTGCGTGTGTGCGTGCGTGCGTGCGTGCGTGCGTTCGTGCTTATGTGAACTTGACTACATCTTCACTATTCTTTGCATTTGATACATCGACGCATTAACTTCTGTTGAGCAAATTCAGCCACAAATTTATGTTTTATACTGAGGAACCCACATACTGTACATAAGAACTGGGTTACTGATAAAATGCAGTAATGTTGAACTTATTCATGAAAAATGTGTATAAAAACGGCAGAGGTCTCATGGTTAAGGATTCAAATTAAAAAAGCAGTTTTTTTTTTTTGGTGCTTTCTTCTTTAAACTGCACCAATGCAATATAGGAAGATAAAGTGCACAGTACATGGGAATGCTGTAAAAAAGGTGTTTGAAGTTCGACACCCAAGACCCTCTTGCTTTGTAAGCAACTGATGCTGTCCAAAAAGTTGGTTTGTTATCATATCGGGTGTGGTGCCGAAGTCAATATCAACATAAATCTCAGGGTTCTGCATAAAAGGCATTGACGAGTAAATATAGGCTTTACAGTTCCAACTCTGATGCAGCATTTTGCAAGATTTCTGTTAAAATGGGCGACATGGGAAGTGCAATTGTGAGAAGTATAGTATACGTCACACCAGATAATGGTGCTGATGTCTCCACAAATGTAATTATCTGATTACGGGATGCCAGGTCACTGTGTGAAAGTACATGCTATTTTTGCAAATTCAAGTTGTACGTGTTTCGTGTAAAAGGCACAGGCTGATAAATGTGTGGATTTTCTGGGCCCTGTTATGCAAAACCAACTTTTCTTACCTGTTGTTTTTGTGTATTCTGGATCCGCATAAGCCCTGGAAATTTGAAATCAAACCATTGAAGCACGAGGTTTGGAATTTGAGAATTTTGTGACGTATTTCTCCACATATGGTAGAAGTTTACCCGGGGAGCTTTGCGTGAGTCAGTTGTTTTTATTCAGTTGTAGTCAATAAGTTCCTTCTTTTTCTCTAGCCTCTTGTTATAGGGCAGACTGGCTTGTACATGCATGCTAAAATCCTCGGCTGTTGCCTTTTGAATAAAACAGTACTACATTGTTCTAACTGGTATCTGCCAGTAGAAGTGGAAGTTTTAAAAACTATAACATAGCTGATGGCACGTAAATAAGATTGCCCAAAAAACGGCACATTCCGAAGAGACAGTCAGACGGCGGTTTGAAAACAACAGTCTGTGGAAAAAAAAAAAAAATTCTATGCAAAATTTTGACCAAAGCACCACGATTACATGTAATGTAGACCACAAGGAAGTGATTTAAATAGAGCTGTAGAATTATTTGGTAATCACCCACTTGCAGAGTTAAAGGCCTACTAAAATGAGATTTTCTTATTTAAACGGGGATAGCAGATCCATTCTATGTGTCATACTTGATCCCTTCGCTATATTGCCATATTTTTGCTGAAAGGATTTAGTAGAGAACATCGACAATAAAGTTCGCAACTTTTGGCCGCTAATAAAAAAGCCTTGCCTTTACCGGAAGTCGCAGACGATGACGTCACAAGGGTGAGGGCTCCTCATGTCCTCACATTGTTTATAATGGGAGCCTCCACCAGCAAGAGCTATTCGGACCGAGAAAACAACAATTTCCCCATTAATTTAAGCGAGGATGAAAGATTTGTGGATGATGATATTGATAGCGAAAGACTAGAAACAAATAAAAAATAAAGTAAAAAAATAAAAAAGGCGATTGCATTGGGACGGATTCAGATGTTTTTAGACACATTTACTAGGATAATTCTGGGAAATCCCTTATCTTTCTATTGTCTTGCTAGTGTTTTAGTGAGATTAAATAGTACCTGAAAGTCGGAGGGGTTTGTCCACGGGTGTCTTGACGCCAGTCTCTGAGGGAAGTCGACGGCAGCTGCATGGACGGCGCGAGCTCAGCTGATCTCCGGTAAGAGGCGACTTTTTACCACAATTTTCTCACCGAAACCTGCCGGTTGACAAGTGGTTGGGAACCATGTTCGCTTGACCGCTCTGATCCATAGTTAAGCTTCACCTCCGGGAATTTTAAACAAGGAAACACCGTGTGTTTGTGTGGCTAAACGCTAAAGCTTCCCACCTCCATCTTTCTACTTTGACTTCTCCATTATTAATTGAACAAATTGCAAAAGATTCAGCAACACAGATGTCCAGAATACTGTTTAATTGCGCGATGAAAAGAGATGACTTTTAGCCGCAAATGGTGCTGCGCAAATATTTCCCCTGCAACTCGGGACGTCACGCGCACGCGTCATCATTCCGCGACGTTTTCAACAAAAACTTTGCGGGAATTTAAAATTGGCATGTGTTGCAATGTTAATATTTCATCATTTATATATAAACAACCAGACTGCGTGGTCGGTTGTAGTGAGTTTCAGTAGGCCTTTAAACTTTGCTTAAGAAAAGACTCCAATATTTGTACACAAATGCAATTAATTCAACAATTTAAGATGTACTGTATATGCTTTGGCATTGTATTGGATTCAAGAGGTTTGATTCGTTATTGTATTACTTGATTTTTTTTTTTACACTTTAATCCATGCCATTTATTTGCACAAAACTTGTTAACAGTTTTATCTAAAGACCTTTCAAACTGTATTTTGAAGTAAAACTTGCCAGCAAGCACGCTAGTCGGAGTCTCCTCACTCATTTTTGTACTGCATATGCATTGATCTCATCACTGACCTCGTTTTAAATCCTCATAACATGAACCCTTTATGTACCAATTTTTCAGGATATACAGTATGTGTAAAAAATAAGGGTTCATAGGATGTGCAAAATATTGCATTGACCTTTGTACTTCAATACTGCTGTATAACCTCCTGAGAACAAGTGTCCTCTGCAATGAACATGTGTGTTTAGACTGGTCATTTGTAACAAAAATGCAAATCACGATTATTTAAAACCTGTACCTGGATTTCAGTTGATGCAGGATTATTTCACTCTCAACTAATACTCAAATGTTTGGTCAACATAATCTTTATTGTAGACAAAGCCTTTCCCAACAACTAACACTGAATTCATTTTGGGTACAAGCTACCGTACTCACATGGTTGAGTGTTTCAGTTTTAGTCCATGACTGGATCAGGCAGTGATACACGACTGCTACTTCTTCTGCTGGGTTTCTGGCAGCCTTCATGCATTTGGGGGTAAAAATAATTGACAGGGAAATTTTTAATTGGTTGAAAACTAATTGTCAGTTTCAAGTATTTTTTGATTAGTTGCTCAGCTCAAATTTGCGTTTTGCAAAACAGGGCTTTGTTTAACTCTGACAAAAGAGACCAAAACTAAATGGTTCTTGGGAGGTTATTTGTATCCCTACTTTGTATAGATTGTGTGTACTCAATATGAATAAAACAACAAAAACCAAAAGCCCTCCATTCTAGATATGAAATTTAACAACATCACACCTGTCTCAGAAAGAACATGAACGCAAAACCCACATATTTACTCCTTTGCTGTGGTGACATTTGTGACCACAGGCTCTTGAGATGTTATTACCTTTTCACTCGGTGAGGTGAAGAAGTATTTGAGAAAATGGTCTTTGCAGGACTCCTAGAAGCCTTCCAACCATATTTAGGATATGACAAATAATTCAGTCACTTTGCTATTTTCCAGTAGAGTCTATAAAAGTTTTCCTGGAGGTCATCATTTGGCCCTTAGGCAGGAAACAGTGAAGGTGTGTGTGGTACCTGCAGTTGACTGAAGAGTAGCCACTATATCTATAAAATGGGACATTGTGTATTTTCTTGGTCCTCATACATCTCCATTAGAGAAACCATGAATATGGAAGAACTGCATTGCTGTCCCTCGAAACAAAACAACTGGTTGCATGCATTTTTCTTCTCATCGCAGCTCCTTTCAAACCGATGATGATGATGAGGTAACCAACAAGACGTGGGTGCTGACCCCCAAGGTATACGAAAGTGACGTCACGCATATCCTTAACGGCCTGTTAGATGGATACGACAACAAACTGAGGCCTGACATCGGAGGTAAATGCTTATTTTCCACTTGTTTAGTCAGAATCAAACATCCAAAACCATAATCTTTATATGTTAAAGAAAACAAACAGAAACCCACATGAGCAAGCACTTTGGCAACAGATGAAAGGAAAAAAAAACGGAACAGAGGCTCCTCAGCCCTGTGAATTCGTATCAGCCCTTCACATGGCAAGCAATACTGTACTCAAAAATAATTGATCCGTACTACAAGGTGGGTGGAGCTATCCTGCTTTTATAGTTCCAAAGTGCAAAACCATAACCGCATTGACCTGAGTACAAGTCATCCCTGGATATATGTCTGAGTATTTTTTATTCATGCAGGTCATTGTATATTCTCAGGGCATTCAATTGATCGCAGTTAGGCCGTTCTGGTTGTCTTAAAATATGTTTTGTTTTTCATTCAAGACTGATTGGTCGATCTACTAGAAACTGGATTGTTGTATTTTCTTTCCTAGCTGCTCATTTATTTGATAACTTCTTGATCACAACTAAATCATATCTTGATTAATTCCCTGTTTGCTAATCTGGTATTGCTGGTGCACCTCTCCAGGTCACTGGGGTGTGAGTGACAGGAAAACAAGCTCTGTTTTGCTATTTTGCATGTATACATCTCTAAACATTTTTTTTTTTGTCCTGTCCAGCTTTTCAGGCAAATCATATAGTTGATGTAGATGCCTATATCGGCTGTTCAGATTTACTTTACAAAAGAGAAGTGTAGGATACTTATCTTGTTGCCTTATTTCAATTTGACTTTATTAAATGTTTTAATATTATCATTTGGTGCAGCCGGGCCGGAGCAGGAGGGGATAGAAAGAGAAAAAAAGGAAGACAGAGGGGGGAATTGTGGGGATAAGAGGGGGATTAGACAGAAAGACAAAACAACAACAACAAACACAACAATAACAACAAAAGCAACAACAACAATAGTACATCACCAGCACATACGATACGTACAAATATGATTGTAAAAGTGATAGCAAAGACGCAGTTAGCGAAATAAATAATATATAAATGACAATAAGCATTTTTACACTACAACTGAAGCAATACAAATACCAATAGAAAAAGCGCTATTGATAATGAGCAATACCAATAGTTTACCTCTATTATCAACAATATCAACAATACAGTTGTTCAAATGCAACAATACATATAGATAATGATAACTAGAGATTAAAAAAAAAAAAAGGAATACCGAAAAATAGAGGGGAAGAGAGAGAGGCAACCTACAGTATATTAAGCTTGTAGATTGTTATAGTAAGAATGAGTTAAGCTTTGTCAGTGTGCCAGTGACCCGAGGGTCCCTGGTTCAAATCCCACCTAGTACCAACCTCGTCACGTCCGTTGTGTCCTGAGCAAGACACTTTTCCCTTGCTCCTGATGGGTGCTGGTTAGCGCCTTGCATGGCAGCTCCTTTCATCAGTGTGTGAATGTGTGTGTGAAGGGGTAAATGTGGAAGTAGTGTCAAAGCGCTTTGAGTACCTTGAAGGTAGAAAAGCGCTATACAAGTACAACCCATTTATCATTTATCATTTATCAAATCAAAGTGATCGGAAAAACACAAACAACAAAAACAACTGCGATCGGCAACCACACGCCAACAGGATCATAGAGACCAGGCCGCGCCAGCCCACCAGTCAGCCCAAACGCTAACATGCAAACAAGAGACAACACCTCCCCCACCAATAGACCCCACCACCCCAACCCAAACCCGCACTAACACAGACACAGCATACAGACCAGACAAAGGGGCTGTGCTGCCACCGCATCAAGTCACGAACACAGACTCCACAGCGCAAGGTCGGACCACAAGGGCACGGACCCCACTCAACAGGATGCGAGACCCGCGCGACGCCCTACACAAATAAATAATATATTTTATTATATATTACACAAATAAATAAATCATATATTTTATTATTTATTTTTTTAAAATACAATTTAAATAATAATAGAATAAAATCCTCACACCTTCAGCGAGGTCTTTGCCCGAAGATGGCAGGCCACCAGACCGCAGTCCCTGCAACCCGCGCCGGCCGAGGAGGCAATGGGGGGTGCACCGTACATCTCTAAACTCGACTATAGACCAGGGGCCATGAAGCTTTTTGGCTGAAAGAACCATGACATTATTTTTAATGTGTATTTCCGTGGGAGCCATATGATATTTTTAACACTGAATACAACTAAATGTGTGCTTTTTTAAGACGAAACAATTTTAGGGCTTCACGGTGGAAGAGGCGTTAGTGCGTCTGCCTCACAATACTAAGGTCCTGAGTAGTCTGGGGTTCAATCCCGGGCTCGGTATCTTTCTGTGTGGAGTTTGCATGTCCTCCCCGTGACTGCGTGGGTTCCGGGTACTCCGGCTCCCTCCCACTTCCAAAGACATGCACCTGGGGATAGGTTGATTGGCAACACTGTCTATCTGTGTTGGCTCTGCGATGAGGTGGCGACTTGTCCAGGGTGTAACCCCGCCTTCCGCCCGATTGTAGCTGAGATAGGCACCAGCGCGCCCCGCGACCCCAATGGGAATAAGCGGTAGGAAATGGATCGATGGATGGACTTCTAAATGTATTCTTCATAATAACGTTGTACTAAAGCGAACCAATAATAAATATAATATTTCTTAGTTCTAATGCAACGTCTGTAGAATTTGCTATCCACATTTAATTGAAGAAATATTATTATTGCACCATAACCTGCTCTTCCACCAAGGCAAATTCCTATCTCCCTTGGTCTTGAAATCTATGGTACTTGCAATCTTTTTTTATTTTCACCATCTTCTTTTCAAAAGGGTTTTTATAAACTATCAAGCTAAATATTTGATTGAAAGGCGGGATGTTAATTATTGACCTCACAACACGTGTAGCTGTGATTGGCTCAAGACTTGCAGGAAAGATGGAGCCAAATCTCTGCCTGTAATCAAGCTGTAGAGAACAGATTGATGGATTAAAATACATCAAAAATGTTTTAATACACTAAAGATTTATCCGGGAGCCAGATGTAGTCATCAAGAGGAGCCACATCTGGCTCCCGAGCCATAGGTTCCCTACCCCTGCAATATACTGTAAAGATGTAAACTAAAACAAGATAGCTCAGGCTTCTTTAATGACTTTCAAGACCCTCCATAGTTTTTATGTGGTAGGCATTTTTTTTACATCACTAGTTCTATATACAAATGGTATACAGGTCTGTTTTTTTATGTAGAGAGAAGACAAGTGGCTAACTTTGTTCATGCTGTCAGACAACTGGGTGGGGCCCTCATCTCCACCAGAGTAAAACATACATCATGATGTCATTTGAAAAGAGTCAGAGCAAGGAGAAGATGCTCAATACTCCGTAACGCTTGATTGATGGTTCTGTACATCAATGGGAACCGGCCTGTCTTTCACACACACCTATAGGAAGATATTGGCTGTTTTAGCTGAATTGAAGACACTAAGGGACTGATCTACTAAAGGTTTGCGCCTTTTAAAAAATATATGCAGACTTGATAGCACACGCAAAGCTGACATACGTTTGTGTACCAAGAATTGCGTCTCTTAAATGAGCAAAGTAGCGAGCGTATTCCATTTAATGTGTTTGCCTAAATGGATACTTAGAATATATGCAGATTATCAGAGCTCCCACAGTACTCGGACGAGGACATGCACATGTAATCATGTATCAGCCGCAATGTGATTTCTTTAACCGGAATCAGTTTGAGGGCCACTATTTTTGAGTCTATAATTAGCATGTTTGGAAGGTACATGCAAACTAACACAGTTACGCACAACTGGATATTCGTGTCACCATATTTTCACCGTGAGAAATAAAAAAATTATAGACCCATACCGCCTATTCAGCAACACCATTTTATAGCTGCTGGATGACTCAAGTGTATGATTTAAAATCTTTTTTCATATGGTGTTCGTATTGATATATCAATAAATCTATGTCGCAGGTTATAGTTGTGTGCTTCATGTCCTACAATATAGCAAAACATCCCATGTTTAATATCTCCATAGTGACAGCTGGTAGTACATGCAAAAACCTAATTTAAATAGGGCAGTCTGCACAACTTTTTTTTTTTTTTTTTTGATTATGCAGTCACAATGCTAATAGTACTTGCAATTGTTTTGTTTCCACAAGCTATTTAGCAACTTTTATTTGGGATCCCAGTAGATCAGGCCCTAAAACTACAAATCATTTACGCCATATCATGTGTAGTATTTCAGAAAGCACTGTATGAAACACCCAAGGTAGTCGTATACTAATTATACAATAACGAAATAAACTGTTACACAAACGACAGGTCTCCTCCACATTATCTTTAAAAATGTCTTGCCTTATAAATCTTCTGTTTCTCTTTGACATGGCAGACATTAGGCTATTTCTCATTCGTAGCTGCATAGAGACAGAGTGGAATAACTGCATACTAATAAGTCGGGAGGGACAGCCAAACAATAACAGATCACGACTTGAATTAAATGCAATACCAAAGCAAATACATATTAAATTGATGGATTAACTAAAATGTACTGGACCATACTTTGCTATTTGTTGGATTATTCAGTTTTCTCAGCATGCAGTTACAAAATGAGTTTTCATTACAAAAATAACGTTACTTTTTATCATCATGACCTTGCTTTCATTCTTGAAGTGACTGCAGTATTTTCGCAGCGTGTCAGCATCTTTGTGGCATGGTCATATATTCATTTTACTTTGCTGATATTTTATTTACAGTGTTTTTTTAATACACTCTATAAAATGTGTATACTCCATAAAATGTGACAGAATTCACGAAGGGTATAATCTTCATTCTGAAGACTTAGATGAGGCTTTAAATTCACGTCAGATCTACAGACACACACAAAGCATACAGTCATTTCTTAGGCCAGCTACCACTACCGTAACCAAACGTCATCTTCAAACAAGCTCTGATCTCGCACATTCGCTATTCCAGCTGTCAAATTGCGCAGATACCGAGGGTTTATAATTAGCCAGCTTTACCTCTAAACTTCCAATCATGTAAGCAGACATAGCGTGATGGAGCAAAGTGCATCACAAGTCAGTGGATTGAATTTAATCACTAATTGCACCACCATTTTAATTTGAAGTACATGGTGGTTTTTAAGCCACTGTGGATCTACTGTATGGCTGAACTATTCTATACAATCTCAGACAAAATGTATTTTTTTCTGAAAAAAATATATACAATATATATCATATTGGTTTAAACATAAGACTCAACATTTTTTTAAAATATTTTTATGAATTAGTTTTTTCTTAGAAAACACTCAAAAATGTAGGGCAAAGGGTTTAGGTCAAGCAAATTTGGTTTAAATGAAAGAAAACCAAATTAAATCTACATAAGCAAGCACTTTGGTACGGAGGCCAGGTGAAATTCCCTCAATGAAAAGAACCGCGGACAAAACCTGGTGGGCTCTTATCCCGCTATCTTAATGCTACGATACAATGGACAGCCCCATTTTCAGGCTAACAGAAATTTGCATCAGAATCATTTTAAACCCATACAAACATATGAGATAGGCGCCAGCGCCCCTGGCAACCCCAAAAAGGGAATAAGCGGTAGAAAATGGAAAATGGACAAACATATGATACTTTAACAGACCAAAATTGGAATTAAACAGCAAATGTATTCTTACTTTCAGGCATATAGTCATCAAACTCTGTGGAAACGAAGATGACCCCTAACTTTGTACTCCCAAGCCAGTCTGTTGTTTGAACTGTGCAGAATCCTGTTTCCCAAGCCTCAAACTCTGAGAACATAGTAAATATTTCAGTGGAACATTATTGGCAGGAGATGGCAGCACATATATCTTCTGAAAGGTGAAATGTTACTTTCCTGTATTGCAAAATCTTTAAAATAATTTTTTGTTTTTAATTTAGGGCCCCTATATGTATATGATGGTGGTAAGACACTGTAGAGAAAACAGCTTGGGCAATGTCGAGATTTGTATTCCTGTCACTAACATATACCAGTGACGTGGAGACACGCTGCACCCACACAAAGACCACCTGGAAATGTTTTTTTCTAAGAATGGGTCTTAAAAAGAAGAGAGTTCGTCACATGTTCTTGGTCGTCTTAACACAATGAATCCTGACTCTTACTGCTTACCAGTTCAGTCCAGTCCAAGGTCAATATACTATACATGACTAATCGTATGAGAGGAATAGTCTGCAAATCATTCCCAGCTATGTATCGCATAAGACACAATATGCAAGAACATCACACACAGTGTGTCTTGCCTTGGGGGGAGGGTGATGCCATTCACTTGACATGTATGCCTGGGAGTGACATGAAAAATGGATGCAAACCTACGTTATCTTCCTCCAACACTCGATATCCCCTACATGAGTGCCTTGAAGGCAGATGCGTCTCAACCTGAACCCTCTTTAGATGTCACGTTTAGTCAGCCATGTTTGATAGTGCTGCATGGCACCACTGACTCACAGCATCATGACACTACACGGACACCCGTTTGACACCAACATGTAGAGGTTTGTCATACATGTCAGATGTGTCCACAGATCGACACAAGCTGTTTGCGTCTAAAGAGGCGTAGTGTGCAGCGCTGAGCAGATGGAAACTTGCATGTGTTCACATACACACTATCTCAA
Source organism: Nerophis ophidion (assembly GCF_033978795.1). Classification (NCBI taxonomy): domain Eukaryota; kingdom Metazoa; phylum Chordata; class Actinopteri; order Syngnathiformes; family Syngnathidae; genus Nerophis; species Nerophis ophidion. The sequence continues at coordinate 60,291,806 of NC_084614.1, forward strand.
TATTTATTACATCAAAGATGAGCCCTGATAGACATTTAAAAGTAGGTTAATTGTTGATGTGGTTCGCATTAATGCACCTCCACCATGTATGAACTTATTATACCAAAATATTGTATATGTTAAACGGGTACAATCTGTTAGTATGTTTGCTTAACATAAACCTAACCGATTTCCCACATTATGAACTTTTGTGACACTTTTTGTCAATCTGCCCATCAATAATGTAGTTAGGGGAGTGTAACAAACGGTGGACTTGCTTTTACTTTTAGGGAATGGTAAATGGGTTGTACTTGTATAGCGCTTTTCTACCCCTTTTTAAGGAGCCCAAAGCGCTTTGACAGTATTTCCACATTCGCGCATTCACACAGACATTCACACACTGACGGCGGGAACTGCCATGCAAGGCGCTCGCCAGGACCCATCAGGAGCAAGGGTGAAGTGTCTCGCCCAAGGACACAACGGACGTGACTAGGATGGTAGAAGGTGGGGATTGAACCAGTAACCCTCAGATTGCTGGCACGGCCACTCTACCAACTTCTTCACAAAGTCTATAAAGAAGTAATTCTATGAAGAAGTTTAATTAGGTGCTGATCTAAATAATGGTAGTCCAGCTTTGGCATCGTCTGTAATGTTGTTGTCATCTTAAAATATAAACAAATCAAAGAAGATCTGATTGAAGCACTTAAAAGGGGAATGTGGACTTGACGGAACCCCCTGTGAATACTGTTGCAGTTAGCGTCGTAAAAGCATAAGTAACTTTAAACATATTCTTTCTTTTGATCACAGCAATCAAAAATAGTTTCCATCCATACAGTTTTAACAAAGTAAATAAAAAAAGAAAATAATATGGTATGTGTCCGAAAAGGACCAGGAAGAAGCAAACGCTTATAATGTCCAGCCCACTCACTTAGATGTAATAATCTGATTATTTATTAACAACAGAAGAAATTATGACATTATTTAAAACAATTAATTTAGTATATATTAGAGCAGGGGTCCCCAAACTTTTTTACCTGGGGGCCGCGTTGGGTTAAAATAATTTGTTTTATATATATATATATATATATATATATATATATATATATATATATATATATATATATATATATATATATATATATATGTATATATATATTTGTATGTGTATATGTATATATGTATATGTATATATATATACGTATGTATGTATATATATATATATATATATATATATATATATATATATATATGTATATATATGTATATATATATATGTATATATATGATATCGCAATGTGATTTGCCTGAGCGGCTAGGAGACTCAGAGTTACAAGCAACAAGCTGTAGAAAATGGTTTAGAAAGGACAGATTTTCCCCAAAAAATATATATATATATTTTTTTTTTTTTCACTTGGGATTTCCTGCGGGCCAGACGTCGAACGCTGGCGGGCCGTAGTTTGGGGACCACTGTATTAGAGTATACATTATAATACAGTACAAAGTATAATAAGTATATGACATAATACATACTGTAAATAATTACATCCATGAATACGCAAATAAAATAAAAATAATAATAAATGAAATAAACAGTCATTTAATCAAATGTGAAGTGAATTGTATTTATATAGCGCTTTTTCCTCAAGTGACTCAAAGCGCTTTACATAGTGAAACCCAATATCTAAGTCAAACCAGTGTGGGTGGCACTGGGAGCAGGTGGGTAAAGTGTCTTGCCCAAGGACACAACGGCATTGACTAGGATGGCGGAAGCGGGGATCGAACCTGCAACCCTCAAGTTGTTGGAACGGCCGCTCTACCAACCGAGCTATACAGTCTATGATCTATATCTATGATCTATATAATGTAGTTATATAGATCAAATATATCTTCAAAATATTTAGTTCCTTACTCTTTGTTGTACCTACCAATATTATTAATTTTCAAATTGAATGATATTGCTTTGTTTGATTTCTTTATGCAAACGATTCCACAAAGTCACCCCACAAACGAATATGCACTTTTAAAAGTTAACACGCGGCAGGTTATATCTCTCTTTATAAATTACTTTGGCAGTTTTGAATTTCACTAGATCCATACATTTAAATATTTTCGACTTTATAAAGAGTGCATTTGTGTGTTCCCGATAGACAATTTTGTGTATTATTCTCATTACTCTTTTTTTTGTAATGTGCTTTCATTTTGTAACATGCTTTTGTGTTACCCCAGGCTTCCACACATTAATTAAGATATGGCAATACTAGTGTACATCACACAGTGTGCAAGGTTTTATGGTTTAAGGTGTGTTTTGTTTTTCCCAGGATTCCAATATTTTTGCTATTTTACTACTCAGATATTTGAAGTGAGGTTTCCAGCACAGCTTGTGATCCAATACAATACTCCAAATAGGTTCAATTTCTGTTATCAATTTCCATGTTGCGAACAACATAAATTTGGTTTTGTTAAAGTTCAGGGACAATTTATTTTTATCCAAACAATGTTTTAATTGAAAAATGTATTGTGTATTATAATCTTCCAAGAGCTGCTGCAAGTCTTCACCAGAGAAAAAAAAAATATCTGTGTCGTCAAAAACCACAAACTTTATTTTATCTAATACCTTACTGATGTCATTGATGTCTATAACAAATAAACAAGGGTCCCATTCATACAAGTATGCATATAAGTAAACTTAAACTAGGAATGAGCGTGTAATAAAATATCCTTAGTATACAACAAACGGAAATATTAGCAATCATGTAATGATCAGGAATGCCTACTGTGGATGGATGTGGGTCAATTACCATCAGCTGACATGTCTTTCGTTAGACAGTAAACTAGTTAAGGCTAAATCAACACTGCGTCTTTTGTTGCAGCTAAACTAAGTACATTATATTATGCAGCATCAGCACAAATATTTATGAGGCACTTTCGACCCAAAAGTACATCTCCTCTGTGTGAGAGAGAGGCAAACATCGTACCATTCACCATCATGGCAGCCTCACGGGGCTCATGCATGGTGGCACAAGAAGAGTAATAGAGTGCATGTTGCAGGGGGCGAACAAGTCAGGGAGTTCAGATTTAAATGCACACTCTTTGACAAGAGCAAGAGGTGTCCTTTAAATAAATGTTGGACCCGTTTTATCTTACTATATTTACAGGTCAACAATGTAGTAAGGAAATGCTACAGTATTTGCAAGCACTGAACTGTTACTGTATGTAAGTACTACATAATTGCTCATAATTACAGTCTATGTGTTTTTTTCCCTTGCAGTTAAACCTACAGTGATCCACACAGACATGTTTGTCAACAGCATCGGCCCAGTGAATGCCATCAATATGGTACGTAACTTCACAATGTGCTCCTAATGTGTCGCTGCTGTGATTGAACTGTCTAATCCAGCGTTTAGGAAGAATATCAATTACTAAATATGTGTTCAATCCTTCTCCGTCCCTCAAGGGAGGTGAGAGCATAATGATGGGGTGTTTGTTTTTTAATTTTTCATCTCTGTGCAGCTGGCACTGAGTCAAGCGTGTTGCTCCACCACACCTCGATAGAACAGCTGCTGGCTTTCATGGCTTTTTTATTCTAATCTTTATGCTGCCCTACTGCCCTTGTAGTGCACCTATGCAGCTTTGGTGTCGATCAGTGGCTAAAACGGCTGCACTGGCCTTTGGCCCAAGCCATGGTGTAATATAGTGCATCTAACTGCAGACAGTTTAGAACACTAGTATTGTGTACTGAGCACTCTGAAGTAGGTCTGCACAATTAATCACATTTTAATCACAATCACAATTCTAGCTGCTATGATTAAAATGAAGGTGATTGTCGGCATTATTAACATCTAAAAAGCAGGCTGTGCTGCATATCAAATCAAGCACTTTCACAATATTCACAATCTACATCACCATGCCAAACTGAAAAATTAACACAATTAGTACTATTAAAAGAAACATTAAACGTTCAACTTGTCCTGGGTTTGCTGCAGCCGATTGCTCTTTTTCACTTTTCACTTGCTTTACTTTCGCGCAGTCTTTGCGTCACTTTAAGATGGAACTGCTGTTATTAGACAATATTGGAGACAATATAAAAAAATATTAGATTTTGTTTTCATTTTAAAAGTGCAACACATCGTTTTGTCATTGGTCGCTCCTTCACTCACCTGCTCTGATTCTAGGAGTTATGGACAGGGGAAAACATGCAGCAGGCAACCTGCAAAACGATGTGAAGGAATCGTTGCATTAACTTGTTTATAACGTCTTGATGTTTTATTTTCTGGGATGGTCACTAGTCTGTTATCTTATTGCTATATTCGTCAGTGTTCACAATACCATCAACACACGCTAAAATGTTTCGTCATTTCATTGAATTAAACGCAGGCTCTAAAATGACAGCACACTGAGGTGTCAGTGAGGCATAATGCTTGTGTATTAGATGTGTGAGGCATCACCCCTTTTTATTTTTGTTGGTCAAACAGTTGCACTGATTCACATGGTGTTGTTGGACAATAATGAAACTTGTTTATTAGACTTTGTGTTCATTGGCTAATTTTCCTCAAGGAACTCTCCTGAAGGATCAATAAAGTTCTATCTATCTATTTATCCATCTATCTATCTATCTATCTATCTATCTATCTATCTATCTATCTATCTATCTATCTATCTATCTATCTATCTATCTATCTATCTATCTAAACCTGGGGTTTCAAACACGCGGCCCGCGAGACGTTATTTTGCGGCCCGCACTTTGATGTGACAATTTAATGTTGGTGCGGCCCGCGAGTTTAATATGAACGGCGCTAACTTGCCAATGCTCCCGATTTTCCCGGGAGACCCCTGAATTTCAGGACATCCATTCTCTTGTATTCCTGTCAATTTTTACCCAATCAATAATATTCAGGGGGTGCCATAATGTCACTGCCTTTAGCGCCCTCTACATCCTGTACAAACAGCGTGCAAGCCCATTTAAAAGTTGCATCTGGCTTTGCGAAACGCACGTGTGTTAGTGCAAGACATGTTTGATCAACAGTTACACAGGTTACACTGAGGTTGGCCGTAAAACAAACTTAAACGCTGTTACAAATATGTGCCACACTGTGAACCCACACCAAACAAGAATGACAAACACATTTCGGGAGAATATCTGCACCGTAACACAATAGAACAAATACCCAGAATCCCATGCAGCCCTAACTATTCCGAGCTACAATATACACCCCCGCTACCACAAACCCACCAACCCCCACTACTTGCGTCAGTTGAGGTGGTTTATATTGTAGTCCGGGAGAGTTAAGGCTGCAAGGTGTTCTGGGTATTTGTTCTGTTGTGTTTAAGTTGTGTTTGGGTGCGGATGTTCCCCCGAAATGTGTTTGTCATTCTTGTTTGGTGTGGGTTCACAGTGTGGCACATATTTGTAACAGTGTTAATGTTGTTTATACGGCCACCCTCAGTGTGACTTGTATGGCTGTTGAGCAAGTATGTCTTGCAGCCACTTACGTGGATCTGCATAAACCACATACAACATGTTACAGAGCCGGCACGCCGATTGTGTGATGTAAAAGCTGACGCAATGACATGTTGCAGAGCAGTAGTTCTCAAATGGAGTACACGCACCCCTGGAAGTGCTTGAAAGTATCCCAAGGGGTATGTGAAATCTTAAAAAAAAATTCTAAAAAATAGCAGCAATTCAAAAATCCTTTATAAATATATTTGTTGAATATTACTTCAACAAAATATGAATGTAAGTTCATAAACTGTGAAAAAATAATACAACAATGTTGACAGCTAGACTTTTTATGGACATATTCCATAAATATTGATGTTAAAGATTTCTTTTTTTGTGAAGAAATGTTTAGAATTAAGTTCATGAATCCAGATGGATCTGTACTACAATCCCCAAAGAAGGCACTTTAAGTTGATGATTACTTCTATGTGTAGAAATCTTTATTTATAATTGAATCACTTGTTTATTTTTCAAAAAGTTTTTTAGTTATTTCTGTATCTTTTGTTCCAAATAGTTCAAGAAAGACCACTACAAATTAGCAATATTTATGTTATACCATTTAATACATCAGAAACTGATGACAGAGTGCTGTACTTTACTTCTTTATCTCGCGGCTTAGCTCGGTTGGGAGAGTGGCCGTGCCAGTAACTTGAGGGTTGCAGGTTCGATTCCCACTTATGCCATCCTAGTTACTGCCGTTGTGTCCTTGGGCAAGACACTTTACCCACCTGCTCCCAGTGCCACACACACTGGTTTAAATGTAACTTAGATATTGGGTGTCACTATGTAAAGCGCTTTGAGTCACTTGAGAAAAGCGCTATATAAATTTAATTCACTTCACTCTTTTTTTCCAACCAAAAATGATTTGTTCTGATTAGTGGGTACTTGAATTAAAAACATTTTCACAGGGGGTACATCACTGAAAAAAGGTAGAGGACGTTAAAGGCAGTGCAGTCACGGCACACCCTTAATAATGTCGGTCGAGTGAAAATTGAGACAAATTCGGGAAAATGGTTGCACCGTTAGATTGTCGGGAGGTGCACTGAAATTCAGGAGTCTCCCGGAAAAATCGTGAGGGTTGGCAAGTATGTTGCTAGGGCGGGACAGCCATTCATAGAAGGTGAATTCATTAAAAAGTGCATGTTAGATTTTTTAATAAATGTTTTCTTGCGGCCAAGCCTCACCCAGTTTCTGCATCCAGTGGCCCCCAGGTAAATTGAGTTTGAAACCCCTGATCTAAACAAATTTTTGTCTTGAATTGATATTAAAAGTAAACACCATGCTTTTTATATTATTTGTGGGTTTTTTAATTGTGAATGTTTTGCGTTGTATAGTAAATTCCTATATCACATATTTCTGCTCAAACTCTTTATGAATCTGTCCAGTTATCAATACAATATGTCCCCCAATATAACACTCATTCTTATGCCCTTGGACATTTGCAAAACATGCTAACCTGATTGTCTCCTTGGAGTCGAACTAGCAGGACTAACAGCTAACCATTGTGCAAAATACAGTCAAACATTTTTTTCCATCGATTAATTGACGGTGTTCTGGCAAGACTGGAATTCATGCACCCCCTGCATCTGTGCATGCGTATGAATCCAGGCTATGAGGAAAATGTAATTGCGCATTAAGACTCTTTCACATGAGTTCAATCGTTACACTAAATAAATACAAAATCTATTTTGTCATTTATTATACATGTTTCACAACACAAACGATCAAATGTATGATGTACTGTATTTTCCGGACTATAAAGCGCACCGAGCTATAAGCTGCACCCACTAAATTGTAGAAGAACAAAACAAAAATTCCATATATTAACCAGACCAGAATATATAAACTGCATATATATACTTTGCCAAATTGGTTATTTACACAATACGATCTGTAAATGTTTATTTACACACAAAACAGAAGTCATTGTAATGGACCCACTAGCTCCCTAATCTTGTTCTCCAATCAGCTAAACAGACTCAATAACTCCACAGTGACATCTTGGTGAGTTTACTGAGGCATTTGTGAGACTGAAACAACACAAAAATACTGCCTTTGTATGTTAATAATGCTAACACAGACACTCGTAATTGTGCTAGCATTTTTGCTAATGCTAACGACGGTAGTGTCACTACATCACGATAGCACGTACAAATATGCATGAAAACACACCTACAGACATTACACGTGGTACGGTTTAGTAAGTATGAACAGTTTTAATTACACTGTAAAACTTACAAACGTCAGTAATAATAACTGAATATTATCCGTACGAGTGGATATACTATGGTCTGTCAGAAGGCTAAACAGTACTTTGTTTGAAAATAACAAAAAAACGCCAGTAAATGGAAGGACACTGCAGGACCTGCAGTGAGCAAATTCTTCCAAAAGGTGACGTCATAGAACAAACAAAACAATCCCTCAGCGTCTTTGCTTTTTTGTTTTTGTAAATATTTTTATTATAGTCGCCAGTGAAGACAAATCCATAAATTAACCATTCCGTCTTATAAGCCGCATGGTTAAAAGTGTAGGAAAAAAGAAGCAGCTTATATTTTGGAGTTTACGGTATGTCAAGTGCTATAAAATTGAGTAAATGGGGAGTTTTTGTAAATTAGAAAAAGCCCATATTTTTTTTATCCAATTTTTCAAGGAGATTTCCCATATTTTAAAATGCAAATGTTAATGATCCTCTGACGAGCAAACTACAAACACGTAATAAAGGTGTTTCATCACAATTCATCACATTAGCGCCGCATAAAACATTATTTTGTTACTGGTCTGACGTTTCCCAAGAAAAAAATTAAATACAATTTAAGGTTTTGTCTAGCTGTTTATTCACATACTATTTATGTCTCGCTAACTTTTACTGCAAAATAAATTTGCCTTCAAATATCGTTTATCGGCCTCCTTGACTACTAATAATTGAGAAAGGTGTCGGCCCTGAAAAAAACCTATTGGTTGCTCTTTAGTTGTAATACCCGTGACAGTGTACAAACCCTGTTTCCATATGAGTTGGGAAATTGTGTTAGATGTAAATATAAACGGAATACAATGATTTGCAAATTATTTTCAACCCATATTCAATTGAATGCACTACAAAGACAAGATATTTGATGTTCAAGTTCATAAACTTTATTTTTTTTTGCAACTAATAATTAACTTAGAATTTAATGGCTGCAACATGTGCCAAAGTAGTTAGGAAAGGGCATGTTCACCGCTGTGTTACATCACCTTTTCTTTTAACAACACTCAATAAACGTTTGGGAACCATTCTTGTTTCATGTAGAGCTTCGGTCGTTCAACAGTCCGGGGTTTGCGCTGTCGTATGTTACGCTTCGAACTATATTTAGTGACTAGTTTTCTGAAGTGTTCGAGCCCATGTGGTGATATCCTTTAGAGATTGATGTCGGTTTTTGATACTTGCCGTCTGAGGGATCGAAGGTCATGTTCATTCAATGTTGGTTTCCGGCCATGCCGCTTACAAGGAGTGTTTTTTCCAGATTCTCTGAACCATTTGATCATATTATGGACCGTAGATGTTGAAATCCCTAAATTTCTTGCAATTGCACTTTGAGAAACGTTCTTAAACTGTTTGACTATTTGCTCACGCAGTTGTGGACAAAGGGGTGTACCTCGCCCCATCCTTTCTTGTGAAAGTCTGAGCATTTTTTGGGAAGCTGTTTTTATACCCAATCATGGCACCCACCTGTTCCCAAATAGCCTGCACACCTGTGGGATTTTCCAAATAAGTGTTTGATGAGCATTCCTCAACTTTATCAGTATTTATTGCCACCATTCCCAAATTCTTTGTCACGTGTTGCTGCCACCAAGTTCTAAAGTTAGTGATTATTTGCAAAAATAAAAATAAAAAAGGTTTATCAGTTTGAAAATCAAATTTGTTGTCTTTGTAGTATATTCAACTGAATATGGGTTGAAAATGATTTGCAAATCATTGTATTCCGTTTATATTTACATCTAACACGATTTCCGAACTCATATGGAAACAGGGTTTGTACATTCTCCCCACAAAAAATTCAGGACTGAAATAACTAGCTGAGGTGACCCAAAACAATTTTTTCACATGCAATACGATGCCGACATTGAAGACCTTGATTATTAAGGAATGAATAACACTAACATATTTATTAATGAATTATCTCATTCGTCCTGAAGGGACAAAGGCGTAGGATGTGGATGGTGGTGTACGTGTGTGTGGTGGGTATTTTACATGGATGAGCGTGTGTGTGTAAGTAAGCCTGAAGAGTCGCTTGTCTCCCGACCTTGGTGATCTACCAAATGTTTTTGTTACTGCTAGTCAGTCCAACAAAATTCAACAAAGGTACAGTATGTTTCTATAAAAGACGCGGATGAATTTGGAGCTTTTTCAATGGCGCTGTCCTCCGGGCGAGTCTCGTAACAACAACCTTGCCAAGCTGTTTCAGCAAGAAGACAAAATCCAGATGAGAATGTTTGTGTTGGAGGGAGCAAAAACTAATTTAAAACGTTTCACTCTTATTGTCCATTTCTGGTACTCAGGAGCAGACAGTTTCTCAAAGATGTTATCCAGTCTTCAATTTACCGCTAATTCAGAAATCACTATACAATCTGAGTGCTTACAGCTTTGCCCAGCCCATCAATTATTTGTGGCAGCTTTCGGGTAGCTTGAACGGCTGCCAGCATCTTCCGAATTTGTCGATACACCAAAGCAACGCTTATTTCAATCAGTAAATGTCCTGTTATCATGATTTGGAAAAGGTCAATGTCTTTAATGTTCCCAACTGAAAGTATTGCCAGGCACATGACCCTCCACTTCTCCCAAGTGTCCATTGTGTATCCAGCAACAAGTGTTCTGTCAGTACAGACCAGTTCCCCTTAACCAGAGATTTTCATTGAGAAGATCTTGATCAATTGAATCGTTTAATTTTGGAAAGCAGTGCAAAAAGAGGCCCTAAGAAATATTTAAAACAAGACAAGACGAGTCAGAACAGCAAATGCAGGAGGGATAAGAAAGGCATCAGGGAATTGTCTGTCTTTGTTGAGAGAGAGATAAATTATTTCATATTCCCAAATGCTGTGTTTTAAACTGCAATACTGTTCAAATAGGGAGACTTATTTGTGTATAGCTTTTGTGCTATTGTGTGCATAGCTGCTGTGTAGCTGCTAGCTCCTTGTAATCTTTAGTATACCATGTTTCCTTTTTGTAAATCACTTTACTAAAATCCAAGAAAAGAGTATGGCTATTGGACAACATTTAGCTGTTAACTGACAATTGAGCTTTGCACAAGAAAATGCTTGTAACAGATGTTTTTTTGTTTTGTTTTTGCTGATATTGGGCCAATATTAACATTAAGTTGGAACAACTGTTGGGAGCTCAAAAAAGTCTACCAGATAGATGGGAAAGATGCACGGAGATAATTATGTTTTTAGCTCTTGTTTGGAAATCTTTGAATGGGCTCAGACTTTGTTGGGTTGAGCTTTATCACAAAGTTAATTCCTTCGATGGCCTCCTGCACACAAGTGCCCAGTTTATTTCTCTCCTGATGTGTTTTCTTCAAACTTCAGGGCTCAAGCAGTCCAAGTAACATGATAAGAAAGAAAAGAATGATCATTCTCCTCTCAATAGCTGCCTCCACATCTATTCCCCCGTTAGCTCTCAGTCGTCCGGGTTTTTATTTATCTAACTTACTTGTATTCGTAGCCTGATTTTGAAAGCACTGAATAGAAGATGGTAGCTGTTAGTCTTACTTGTAATGAGGTTAGATTGTACAGCCAAAAATTGACTGATGTTTGGGCCTTTTGATTTTAAGTTTGAACTGGCTTAAAGGGGTCATCAGATTTTTCTTTGACATTTAAAACGCTGCCTTCCTATACTTCAAATGTAAGGGTGGGGTTTTTTCGGACAACATTCTGCAAATATTTTGTTTTACAGATCATCTTAAACCTGCTTTCGAACCGTCTGTTCAGCATTGGCCGTTTTGTGGGCGGTCTTAAGTATGTGACTCCACTTTGACTGTCTTCTCATTGTCAGCAATGTTGTAGTTTTTAGCGCTTCAACATGGAGTCTACTGACAGATATAAGTCAGAACTATAAGCTACTTTGTATTAAAAATGGCAACAGCGGAGGATTTTACAATGCATGTGCATGTACGAGAAAGTCGGCTCCACAACAAGAGGGTAGAGAAAAAGTAGAAACTTAGTGACTACAACGTCGAACTACAATAGTGGACTTCTTCTTCGAGCAAACCTCTACCATACATGGAAATATACCAGCTGGCATAACTATCAACAAATATAGGTCACCAGTAATATAAATTCTAAACGGCCCGTTTGTAGCAAGTTTAAAAGAAGGCCAAGTTGTTTTATAAATATCGCTGCCATTCCTCCATACTTTGATTTCAAATGTGTGGGACTTACAGGATCCCAAATACACATAAACAATTACCAACATGTAAGAAAAGTTGGTTTTGCATAATCGAACCCCTTTAAATACAATAGTTTGTGCCTGAGAAAAATGTTATTGTTAACATATTAAGAAAATGCACCCTTTTTTGTTTATTTGTTGCCAGGAATACACCATCGACATCTTTTTCGCCCAGACCTGGTACGACAGAAGGCTAAAATTCAACAGCACGATGAAGGTGTTGCGTCTCAACAGCAACATGGTCGGGAAAATCTGGATCCCTGATACATTTTTTCGCAACTCGAAGAAGGCAGATGCTCACTGGATCACCACTCCCAATCGCATGCTCCGAATCTGGAACGACGGACGGATACTCTACACGCTAAGGTAGGAAGTAGTTTAGAGATAAATACGTGATTAATTTGAATTCTACAGCACTGTACGAGTTCCTCTAAAGCAATTAAAAATGTCTGGGCTGCAGAAACAAATATTTTAGGGTAATTTGCATACATCATCAAAAATATGTGGAAGCTTAGGGCGGGTATGTGTAATTGAATTAGGAAAATGCATTAAAAATGATTATTGACAGATAATATTGCCCGCCACAAATACGACATATGTTTTCTACCAACTCTGCAATACATATAGAGGGATAATCAGCACAAAGCTCAAGTCCAATCAGACTCAATCAAGTTGCGATGGATGTTCTTCTATGCACAACACTGACTCCGCTGGGTCATTAATTTGTTAAGGAACTTAGAATTCAAAACAAATGTTAATTAGCATGTTGGTTGTGCTTGGCAGGACAATGATACATGACAATAGCGACGGGCGCGGATCAGCAAAGTCCGCTTTAAGGTCATAGGCTCATTAACAGGACGTCTAATGACTTTGCCTTCAAAACTCCTTCAAATGTGAAAAGTGGCAACAAGACAACAAGAATAATTGCTGCTGCTGCTTTATTATTTGTTCTAATCTGGTATTACATTGTCTCTTAGCATGTTGACCATTGATTGCTGCTTTACTTTTTCTAATCTAGTATTATCTTGTCTCTTTTCAGGTTGACCATTGATGCTGAATGCCAGCTAAAACTGAACAACTTCCCCATGGATGAGCATTCATGTCCTTTGGAATTTTCAAGCTGTAAGTGTGGCCATCGGCTAGTCTCTTCACATTTAAACTTTTCTAAAACACAACATAAATAATCAAACATTAGCCTCATGAGAACCAGTTTCCTCTATCGTAAACATCTCAATTTTGATCTATTTTTCTTGTTAGGCTTACACATTTCTGAAAACAATTGCGTGTTATACAAAACATAAATGTCTCCTGCAGAGGATGCTGGTTCTTCGGTGGATGTACTGTATAAGCAAGTAAGGATGGCTTAAAGTACAAGTAAAGTGTAAAAACAAGTTAACAAAAAGTTAACTTGTTTTTTCTTAATTGTCCTTTTATTGTATCCATTAAACCATTTCCAATGTGTGAAAATACTGTCTAAACATCACAATTTGCTACAAATTCAGTCAGCCATTTTGAATATTCCGCTCCGAATATTGTCGGCAAATTCTGTAAATTCTACGTCACTGGAGTACCGCTTTTGCATTCTTACCACATCACAGGATCGGTCAAACTGGAAACACGCAAAATTTGGAAAGAGATGTGCTGTCCATCAGTCAGAATCCTAATGTAAAACAAGAACACATACTGCATGGTTGTTTTTTTTTGCATTCTAAATCATTAATCAATAGCTAACAATTGTGTGAACAGATCGGGGGTCCTCTATTGTTCTCATTATACCCTCTAAAAAACATTCGGAAACCGCCAACAATACTCCATTTACATGTGACCTGAAGATTAACTAAATATGAGTGATATTTGGTTGGTCAGACAGAATTTTTTAGTGGCGCATTAATAGCAGTGAATGAATGCTAGCTTACACTGCTATGGTTGACATACTGAGCAGACACTGCCTATGCTTCATCTAAAACTTGCTAAAATTTTATTCTGGACTATAATTAAGTAGGGGTGTAACGGTACGTGTATTTGTATTGAACCGTTTCGGTACGGGAGTTTCGGTTCGGTTCGGATGTGTACCGAATGTGTACACATGCTAGCAGCGACCGGGATAGGACAACATGCCAAGAGCTGGAAGACCCTCCTGCCTCGTTAACATCTCGTTTGGGAACACTTTGGCTGCGCGATACAACAATGGAGGACGGATGTTTGCTAAGATTGTTCAGCAGCTGCTTCTGACAACACGTCAAACATGTGTTGCACATATCCTGCTTCCGGCTCCAAGAGTGTCCAGGGGAGAAACTCCTCCCGGGCTGATGCATTCTCGGGGGCAAAACCCTTCGCTCTACCCGGTAGTGAGTCTCCACAGCTCCGGACTCCAGGGTAAATGAAGAGTCCGGCAATTAGTTGCAAATCGTGGCTTTATTGAGGTCTTGCACACAGCCAATCCAACAAAACACCAGTCGCACTCGCGCTGAGCTCCCTCACCTCACTCGCCCACACACTCACTGACGTCACATCCTGTCACATATTAAAGGGGCCGGACACACACATACACTACTCTCATAACACAGTGGTTCTCAACCTTTTTTGAGTGATGTACCCTTGTAAACATTGTTTTAATTCAAGTATCCCCTAATCAGAGCAAAACATTTTTGGTTGAAAAAAAGAGATAAAGAAGTAAAATACAACACTATGTCATCAGTTTCTGATTTATTAAGTTGTATAACAGTGCAAAATATTGCTAATTTGTAGTGGTCTTTTTTTGAACTATTTGGAAAGAAAGATATAAAAATAACTAAAAACTTGATGAAAAACAAACAAGTGATTCAATTATAAATAAAGATTTCTACACATAGAAGTAATCATCAACTTAAAGTGCCCTCCTTGGGGATTGTAATCAATCAATCAATCAAAAAAAGCACTTTATATGTAGAAAGGTTTTGTTAAGAAACCATTCTGAGCCTTATCTTATTTAGTTTTTAATTTTTATATGTTGACCACATTAACCCGGGCAATGGACCCTGTGTGTATATGTATGTTATGCCATTGTTTACAAATTTGGTAAATAACCAAAACATTTATATTTTGTTGTTTTCTTACTGTACCGAAAATGAACCGAACCGTGACCTCTAAACGTACCGAACCGAAATTTTTGTGTACCGTTACCCCCCTATAATTAAGGCATCTCTCACCTGGTAGTAGACAAATGTGGCCATGGGCCGAAAGGCTAGTCGACTTTGACATCCTCTGAGATGGCGAAAAAGATGCAAGTTGCAGCAACTTTTTTAAAACCCTTTGTGAGGAATTTGATTGATCATCGAAAGACAGTGGGAATATTACAATAAGTGTTTGATTTATT
The DNA here is from genome assembly GCF_033978795.1 of Nerophis ophidion. Taxonomy (NCBI): domain Eukaryota; kingdom Metazoa; phylum Chordata; class Actinopteri; order Syngnathiformes; family Syngnathidae; genus Nerophis; species Nerophis ophidion. The sequence goes on from NC_084614.1 coordinate 60,307,058, forward strand.
ATGGTTTATTATGGTTAGTTTTTTATGTTTAGCACCTAGCAATGCTGCTGATGCTATAGTGTTAGAATAAAGCTGCATCCGTTTAGCACTCGGCTACTAAACCTTATTGTTCATCCTCTTTGTGTTTGGGCTCAAAAATATAAGTTGAAGTTAAAGGTCCTGGATCGTAACTTTTCCTAAAGTAATCGTTGTTGGCTCTCAAAAAGTCTGCTTGATTAGCGTTGTTGTTGATGGGGAAGAGATCCGTGGTTCCCAATCTACATCATGGATTACCAGTACAGGTTGCATGTCGTGTCTGGTTGCAGACTCGACACTGGCTCAAGGACTTGGTCAGGAAATATGCAGTAAAGCACTCAGAACGCACTCAGCCTGACTCATTCTAACTAATTTTGTCATTTTCCATGCCAACATAGTATGAAGAAAGTGCTCAAAAGTCCTCCAGTTTTCAAAATGGCCTAGCTAAATGCTAATTTATATTGGATTTGCCATTGAAATGCTACATATTAGCATCAGCAATTTTACGTATCAATTTCAACACCTCTACCTTTGGTTATCAAAACTGCCACTAAGATGCACGTTGCAATCAAATTGCCTGTGTGTAATAAATACATTACTTACAATCTATAGAAATAATTTGTAGGGCTCAACAATATAAAAGACTGGCACATTTAACCTAATTGCAAAGATTATTTCCTGGCTAGCGCAACACACTATAGTATATGCACCACTCCCATGTAACATCTTGGAAATGCAACCGATGTGCAAAGTTTACTATATAAAACAGTATGAGCTATATGAGCTGTACACTGATTATTCTAAAGTATATTTGAGTTTACTTTCCATAGGATTGTGCACACTGTCTAATAGGAACGATTGCAAGTGTTTGTATGACTATGCTGCAATAGGAACTACAAATTGTGAGAAAAAGAATATTCACTGGCCACATGGGATTAAAAAAGAGGGGTCAAGTTATCCTAATGAGGTCTCTGTAGATCTACAGATAGAAGCACTACGGTATTAGTGTCCTAGGAAAAATGCTTTGTAAATACCTCCAAAAGCAACAAGCAAAGGAAAAGGAGTCTCAATATGAAACAAATAGTCCTTCTCTTAAAAGGGATGACACCTATGGATATTTGGATCTTATCCACTCACCTATGGATGAGGCTTGTATTTGACTTGATTGACTATGAGGAAAATGGATGGGTTAGGGAACTCTCTCTCTGCGTGTTCTTAACTCCTGTTTGAATCTATCTATCTATAAAGTGACAGTGAATCAATCATCTTTCCCAGATGTGCTCCCAGCCTGGGACTCCCTCCCAGGCGTGCTATAATGTGGTAACTGGGCACATCCCTCCATCTCACAGCATCACACTCAATGCCTAAAATACATTTCCCCATAAAGCCATTTGTTCAAGTTTATTCACGTTTACTCGAAGGGAAAGTCCATGTGTGATGTTTTGAAGCCACCAGCCTGAGGGCGGCATTCGATGTAAATCTAAAGAGAATTGTCACTGCTCACAAATGGGATTTTAATTGTAGCCACCTTTGGACGCACGAGAGTTTGTTATGTAATTAATTGGTTTTATTTTGTAAGCTCGCAGACTTACAGTAACTAGATTTGAGTGCAATAAAACAGATCAGGAGCATTTTGGCTTTATATTGCATAGGGAAAGTGAACAACTCTATAGAGGGAACCTCTGGAAGGGATGATGGCAATGTTTGTTGTTGTGTGCTTTTCGCGCCGTAACTAATCCTTCCCCTCACCAATGCTGCCTCTCATCTTCGCCTCTCTCCTACACAGATGGCTACCCCAGGGAGGAGATTGTGTACAAGTGGAAGAGGAGCTCAGTGGAGGTTGGAGATATCCGCTCCTGGAGGCTTTACCAGTTTTCCTTTGTGGGCCTGAGGAACACTTCGGAGATTGTCAGGACCGTTTCAGGTAAGAGCGCTTTTTTCCCTATTATTTACATTAGCCAGTCAAGAAACATTTGTTTAAAAAGGAGAAGTATTTCATACTGGATACCAGGTGTTTGTTTTGTGTATTCCATGTGATTGCTGTATTGAATCTGCAAGGCCATATTGGCTGCAGTGACATTTAATCTGATATGGGCAGGAGGCGTGCCACATTGTCACCATCTACCTTTGTTGTATTAACTTATATTAACATTTAAAAGTCAAAATTTAAGTCATCCACCACGCACAATAATGCATGCCAATGCCTTCAAGCATTTTGAGAAGGGTCATTTTGATTAAAAAAAGTGCATATTCAAACTTTGATAAAGGTGTTTTTTAAGCCAATGAGCACTTTTGGTGGTGATTTTGTTATGATTAAAAGGTAGTACAATTGTCGCCCTGAGTGAAGCTGTTACAACTTCATAATTAAAAGCTTTGGAGCCTGAAGCAGGGAGGACTGATTTATGGAGGGTAACTTTTGTCTTTAGTACAATAGGTTGTTTTTTTTTACACTGAATTTATATAACTGAATATTTTGCATTTCACATCATACTGACAATTTTATTGAAAAAAGGAGCCTTAGCAAAATGTTTGTTTAAAAATTTAGTGTTTTGAAAATTGGGGTTTACAAATTCAGTGTATACAAATTCAATTAAAAAAATGTTTTTTTTTAAATTCAGCGTTAAAAGATTTGGTGCAAAACAATCCATTGCTGAAACATCTGGTACAGAAAAATGTGCTGCTTTAAGACACAAAACCCACTTCCGATCAATTGAGCCTGAAGCAGCAATAACCACCACAGGCTAATCTACAGTATGTGCTCGGATCCCTTTTTATCAACACTTTAAATAGCGGAGGTCGCTGTACATTATTGAACTAATCCCAAGATTCTGCAAAAAAGGAAAAAAGTTGATCACACAATTGTATAAACACTCACACAATAAGGACTGCTACCAGGTGGCGACTTGTCCAGGGTGTACCCCGCAAGTGACGACTTGTCCAGGGTGTACGCCGCCTTCCGCCCGATTGTAGCTGAGATAGGCGCCAGCGCCCCCCGTGACCCCGAAAGGGAATAAGCGGTAGAAAATGGATGGATGGGCATCCATCCATTTTTCTAGTAGCATCATAGTTTGGGGCTGCTGGAGTGCTGGAGTGCTGCTGGCACTGAGGCGCTGCGTTTCATAATTTCTAACACTATGACATATATTCATCCATTTTCTACCGCTTATTCCCTTTGGGGGGGCTGGTGCCTATCTCAGCTACAATCGGGCGGAAGGCGGACTACACCCTGCACAAGTCGCCACCTCATCGCAGGGCCAACACAGATAGACAGACAACATTCACACTCACATTCACACACTAGGGACCATTTAGCGTTACCAATCAACCTATCCCCAGGTGCATGTCTTTGGAGGTGGGAGGAAGCCGGAGTACCCGGAGGGAACCTACGCAGTCACGGGGAGAACATGCAAACTATAAGGACTGATACTAAAAACCTTAAAACAGAGCACCTCAAAAATGGTAGTAGCATCATACTTTGGGGCTGCTTGAGTGCTGCTTGCACTGAGGCGATGCGGTTCATAATTTCTAACACTATGACATTGTAAAGAATAAAAAAAATATAATCTGTATTCCTGACATCTTAGACTTAGACTTCCTTTTTATTGTCATTCAAATTTGAACATCTACAATGTACAGCAACAATCTGTCTTCTGCATTGAATCCATTGTCTTAAAAAAGGAGTTCAGGGCTTACATTGTGCAGCGCAATTCAGCATCTTGGTCAGTGAAGCATCCCTGTGGGCAAGAACAGTAAATTATCTTGGCCAGGACTCAACACCATTGACTGGAATGGAGGAATTGGTTTTCGAACAGGGAACCCTCTGTTACCGGAACAGTCTACCTTATAACCCTTCCCAAGCAGATCATGATATACTCTTTTGGGAGATTGGAAGTATCAGTTTTTCAACATGAACATAACCCCCTCCAAGATGACAGGTGGCTTGTCAAGGAAGTTAAGGTGAAGGTCTGAACCTAATTGAACGCCTAAAAGTGGAGGAGCGCAATGTGGTTCCCACACTAAATATCAACAAGACTTTGGACATAATTTTGACAGACAATAATGACATATTAAAGTGTGTTATGATTTTTTTTCTACATTTAAAACACTTCCTTGTGGTCTACATGACATGCAATGGTGGTTCTCTGGTCAACATGTTGACTATATTACTGTATGTTTTACAAATAGTTTTCAAGCTGCTTTCTTACCATCTCTTAAGAATGCGCTGTTGTAGCCAGTCTTATTTACGTGCCTTCACTTTAACAGCGTTTTCTCACTGTCCTCGATGTCATAGTTTTTAACGCTTCCATATTGAGTCTACTGACAGTTACAAGTTCGAACTATATGCTACTTTGTATTTACAAATGGCAACAGCAGAGGATGCATGTCGATGTATGAGCCATTCTGCTCCACAACAAGAGGATAGAGGAAATAAAAGGCGCTAATTGATTAGAGCGGGGACTACTGTACAATGTCGCATTCACGCAAAGCACTTTGGGTAAATTTATACGAAATATGGATAATCCGTCACAGAACAGAGCAAATTCCAAATGGCTCATTTATAGGAAGTAAGGAGGAAGGAAAGATTGTTTTATAAATACATTTAAAAAAAGGTTTTGAATTTAAAAATATCTCCGCCATGCCTCCATAAGTTCGATTTCAATTTTTTTAGACTAATGCAGATCTCAAACACACAACAGCAAGTAACAATTTTATATACATGCTGAATGTAATGTGATAATGGTCACATTAATAATTGCATTTAATAATTACGTCTTTTGCTCATTTCAAGCACACAAGATCATGGCGCCTCTATAAATAGTCTGTGTTAGCGCTTATAATAACAATATCACTAACACTTGGTTAATTTTCAAGTCACGAAATGTAAATGGCGTATTGTTGGCAGTTTTTGGATGGTTATTTATTAGGTTTTCATGGGCGGACTAGAGGACCCCCCATTGGCTCCGTTGTAAGCGGACTTGTATTTACGCTTATTTACGAGTTAGAATGCATTACAAAAAAAATACATCCACTGTCATGTCTTTCGTAATGATTGTGAAGAATAGACGAAATTTAAAAAAAAAAGTGCAGTTACCCTTTAAAGTGCATTTTTTCCCAGTTGGACAAACTACATCAGATTGTCTTTTTTTTTTATGCGTGATCACAACATTCTTGCCTGTTCATCTTTGTTGATGGGCTCATTTTGCCTATCTGGGTTGAAGCTGAACTATTACCACAATGAGACATTTGGTTTTGTCATCATGTTTTCCTTTTAATTTCTGTTACTTTGCAGAACTTCTCATTGAGTCGCGTGGAACAAGGCTCTCTGTATTTGCTTCCTGTGTAAGTAAGCTGGAAGTGCGGCCCTCTGCTCACTAAGACAAAGACTGTGAATGATTGAACAAGGGCACAATCTGTTCGGTTAATTCTACTGTTAAATAAACACACTCAGTTGCTGAGAGCAATGAAAAAGCGAGATCCCTTCCTCCTTGTTTGAAGCAGTAGACAAAGGAAACGAACACGCAGAGTATTTTGACCTAATTTTCATTTATTGTTTGATTCGTTGACTTATTAACTGTCGGCCCGGGCCTAGTCACCATTAAACTTTTTCCAAACATATTGGCTGCTTCCACTGCAGCACATATACAAACTTGATATTTCCTTAAACACTTTTGATTTTGATTGGACAAGAGGCAAAGTACTTGAGGCACAGCAATGGTAATTGACGAACATGTCAGTCACATAAATGGCGGAGAAAAAAAAATACTCTTTTGCGGTTATTTATTGCACTAATTCGAACCTTGATATTGATTAATTGTACACTTGGAAGATGCAGCTAATGGGAGTCACCATTGTAGCCTTCAAAGACCTCCAAAATAATTTCAAAACCCTACATCTACGTTTTGTATACACATTGCGAGTCTATATACAATGTAGTAACAGACGCGTTCGTAACAATTTGTAATCTGTACAATATTTACCGTATTTGATCATTTTAATAATTGCAGAGACTAATTTCTTCAGCGCATTGATTTCGGTTCCCAAAACAAAAGCACTGCCGATTTCTGGCAACAAATGTGTTGTTCCTACATCCAAAAACAAAGGCGCGTGTGTGTGTTGTAATCATGGCAGACTTTGTAAATGACAACAGAAACAACTATTTTTGGACAAATGAGGACTCACAACCTTATCTTTTTTAAGCTGAATATACGGAGGAGGAATTGCTGGTTATAGAAGCGAGCACAGAGGAAGGGTGAGACAATTGATTGATTGAAACTTGTATTAGTAGATTCTACAGTTCAGTACATATTCCGTACAATTGACCACTAAATGGTAACACCCGATTAAGTTTTTCAACTTGTTTAAGTCGGGGTCCACGTAAATCAATTCATGGTACAAATATATACTATCAGCATTATACAGTCATCACACAGGTTAATCATCAGAGTATATACATTGAATTATTTACATCATTTACAATCTGGGGGGTGGGATGAGGACGGTTTGGTTGATATCAGCTCTTCGGTCCTCAACATTTGCATCATCAGAGAAATGGACATTGTAACAGTGTAGGTCTGACTTAGTAGGATATGTACAGCGAGCAGAGAACATAGTGAGTTCAGATAGCATAGGAACAAGTATATACATTAGAAATACATTTGATTATTTACATTTGGTTATTTACAATCCGGGGAGATGGGATATGAAGGAAGGAAGGTGTTAGTAAAGGGTTGTAGCTGCCTGGAGGTGTTGTTTTAGAGCGGTTTTGAAGGAGGATAGATTCACTTATTTTACACTTGTTGGGAGTGCATTCCACATTGATGTGGCATGGAAAGAGAATGAGTTAAGACATTTGTTATATCAGAATCTTGGTTTAACGTGGTTTGTGGAGCTCCCCCTGGTGTTGTGGTTATGGCGGTCATTTACGTTAAGGTTGTAGTTTGACATGTACTTCGGTATCAGGGAGGTGTAGCTGATTTTATAGACTAGGCTCAGTGCAAGTTGTTTTACTGTGTCCTCCACCCAGAGCCAGCCCACTTTGGAGAAGTGGTTAGGAGTGAGGTGTGATCTGGGGTGGAGGCCTAAAAGTAACCTGACTAGCTTGTTCTGGGATGTTTGGAGTCTAGATTTGATGGTTTTGGAGGTGCTGGTGTACAGGAGGTGCAAGCGTAATCGAAAACGGGTTGAACGAGAGTTTCCGCTAGAATCTTCATGGTGCTTTTGTTGACCAGAGAGGAGATTCTGTAGAGAAATATTGTTCTTTGGTTGACCTTTTTGTTTACCTTGGTTGCCATTTTATCACAGAAAAGATTAGCCTCTAGAATGGAACCCAGGTAGGTGATCTCATCTTTCCTGGTGATAACAATGTCACCCACTTTTATAGTGAAGTCACTGACTTTCTTAAGGTCGACGTCGGACCCAAATAGGATGGATTCTGTTCGACCTAAGTGTATGGATAGCTTGCTGTCAGTGAGCCAGGTGCAAATATTAAGGAGTTCAACACTGAAGATTTGTTCCACCTGTGACTTGTCCTTGCCGGATACCAGCATTGGTTGATTGATTGATACTTTTATTAGTAGATTGCACAGTTCAGTACATATTCCGTAAAATTGACCACTAAATGGTAACACCCGAATACGTTTTTAAACTTGTTTAAGTCGGGGTCCACGTTAATCAATTCATGGCAGGGCCGAGTCATCCGCAAACAGGAACAATTCACAGTCACATGCTGATGGCATGTCATTTACGTATATCAGGAACAGTAAAGGCCCTAATTTACTGCCTTGGGGGAGTCCACAGCTTACTGAAAGGGGGGCGGGGGGAGACGGTGCCGTTCACCTCTACCGCCTGTTTCCTCCCCTCCAAGTAAGATTGCATCCAGCTCGATTAGGTTTTATCGAATCCGATTGCTCTAAGCTTATCCAACAGTATAACATGGTAACGGTGTCAAAGGCCTTCTAAATGTCCAGCATGACCATGCCGCAGTATTTGCCCGCGTCCACCTTGTTTGATTAGGTCGGTCAGATAGAGAAGGCATGTGTAAGTGGTTAGTTCTGAAGCCAGATTGGAATTTGTACATCAGTTTTTTAGTAGCAAGGTATTTATCGACTTGTTCATAAACTATTTTTCCATTACTTTCGAAATAGAGCAGACGGAGGCCGAGAGCGTGAGGTCGGCATGACTCAAAGCTGCAAAATGTGGAACTCAAAGTAATTCTATTTCGACATAAATGGAATGCTTACCCAAACGTGCAACTGTCCCTCGAGTGAGTCACACTTTAATCTTATTCATGATTCATGCAGCACATCACCATACAACTATAGTAAATACGCTGTCTGGCTAGCTGTGTACAAACAAAACTTGAAATGTGAGCTAATACCTTACGGATGTTGTAATATGCTTGTTCATGTTTTTCAGTCAGAACAGATTGGTGCCTTAGGCATTATCGCAAACTCCAACGTGTTTTGTGTTGACACAGTTGCTAGCTTATCTTTTTCCGTAGCTATCTTTTACGGCTAGAAAAATAGTTCCTAAATGTTCGCTCTTACAATAACAATATCAGCACAGCTTGTTTAAGTATTGTTGGCAGGTTTTGAATGCATTTTTTAAAGTGATTTAGAGGTAGAATTGCTCCCATTAGCTCCATTGCTACCCACCAAAAAACGAGACAATTTGTACGTTAGAAAAAGCGGGAAAAAAAACCTTTGTGATTGGGAACATTCAGCAAAATTCCAAAAAAGTGCAGTTTCCCTTCTAGTGTGTAAGCTTAGTGTAGTTGTGTAGCTATGTTTGTGTAGACTGAGAGGTTGATATCAGCTATCCCTGTTAGATAATCCAGTGCTATAATGGTGATGTTCAAAAATAACCACAGCTTCAACTTTAGTATGCATTTGCATTATTTAAAGCACCAATAAGTACTTGAACTAAGTGGGGGTTGAGGGGAGAAACATGCATTTCAAACTTCTGCCCTTCGTTTTTTAATCAAAGCACTTTCAAGTGACATCATGAAAAAGGCAATCTGTGTAGGCGGATTAGATGCGGTGAAGACTTCGTAGCGTGCCTCTCGGATCTGGTTTGTTATTACTGCCGACAGCCAAATCGCCATCTGCTCTCTTGTCAGCGCGGAGAACCTTGACTGCAGTTGAGAGACCCCTTGTCTCATTTTGCAGTCACTTTGGGTTTCTGACCTACCTCCAGTTGGGCGAAAGCAACATCTGCTTCAACGTGCAGGCTGTTAAATAGCCAGCCTGTCTATAAAGTACATCCTGCTGCACGAATGATTTAGAAAAGCTGAATGTAAAATAGGCTTGTTTTTCATTGGAGGATTTAAGGATGAGTCAAAAGTTTGGGGAATACTTATATTTAGCCCTTTGCTGTGTTGGATTAGGTCAGGTAAGGAAACTGGAGAAAATCAGAAAGGTGAATCGGACTAAGCAAGAAGAAGCTGTTTCTTCTCTTTGTCCCACTCTCTTCACGGCCGTCCTGCCGTCATCCCTCAACTGTGCTCTGATTTGTTGGATAGAAAAAAAACGAGTCATGCTTAAAAGTAATATGATTTTACGACGGAAGGTGTGTTGGGGGTTGGCATGCCATCTGCTGCTGTTGGTGCAGTGCTAGCTTTTAATAAAGGAAATGTCTGTTTATATATGTCTGTCCTGCTCAGCCAGTGTCCAAAGGCTTGCTCGCTCAATATGTCACTTCACATCAACACTGCCTGCAAGACTATACCTGCATTTGCCAACACACACTCCAAGGTTTGCAGAGGGAATAGCAAACTGAAAGACAAGGGAGGCAGACTGGCAATACCGACAGCTAATGTTTAAACCTATCCAAATAATACATCTGTTCATTTGGTATACCTATCAGCAATAGTAAAAATCAAATAAATAAAAGGTAAAAAAGGTCTTAGTTATCCAGGGTGAACAAAAAAAAAAAAATCACATCCGAATCGCGATTCTTATTCCTCACGATTCCCAATCAATGCAGAAGTTTTATAAATGTATTAAAAAAATATACATTTATATGAAATTTTTTTGTAATAATCTAATTTCAAAAATATATTTTTAGACCACTTCCATGCAACCCGGAACTTTTCTAACCTGTATTTTGTTATGAACAAGTTTCAGTACAATGCACAATAATAAATTGCCAGAATCGTTTCGGATAGAGAATTGTGTTAAATTTTGGGAATCTTCATCCCAGGAAGTGTATTCAATCGTTAGGGTTGTGAATCTTGGGACACCTATGAGATATAAAATAAATGTATATACTAATAGAACTATGGATTGGTACCAAATTGGGTACTGACTGACTTCTGATGGCACTACCAAATACCGATTTACGTAAAATAAAATAATACTGTTGTTTGATAGGCAAACAGGCAAACGTGGGTGTTCATAGCGGACTGCCTCGCTAAGTAATGTTGCAATTTTCCATGCCAACAAAGCAAGCATGCCTGGTAGAGAGCGATCAAAAGAAGCCTGTAATTTTTTCAAAATGCTCTTGCTCAATGGCTATATACATTATAATCAAAAATACAACTAGGACGCATGTTAAAATTAAACAGCCAATGTATAATGATTACAGTACTATACTAACAGGCCAACATAGTGTAGGGTTCAACAAAAGACAAGACTGACACATTAAACGTAATGGCAAAGACAACTTCCTGACTACTGCAACACACAGATGAAAAACTGAAATTAATGCATTTGTACTTGCAAATGAGACTCGGAAATGTAAGAAATCATGATATAACAACTGGATAGCACAGTTATCATTATCAGTGCAGTGTTAAATATTAATTTAAAAATATCTACATTATATCATTGTAACAAATTAACATATTTTACTACATTAACTCACAAAGTACCAAAAATGTGTACCGTTGAGTACCAGTATTGATTCCCAGATACGTGAAACTGGTACGTATCGTTTCAAATTGGAAATATACCAATCCCTAATTTAAGAAAAAATAGCATGAAAAAAGTATTTTAAATCAACTAATGTATTCTACACAGGGTTATCAATAAATCGTATAATGAAAAACTGCGGGGCATCACTTTGCTTGTATTGTTATGGTTAACAACGTTATGGTTAGCTTTGCCATCTTACCAGTGTCGCTCAGTATGTATGAAATGGTTAAAAACTGCCAAAGGTTATTTAATATCCAGAATTATATACACAGTTATACTTCAATTCAGACATTAATCGCAATATTAGTAGTCAAATTCATTACGATGCTGCAACACTTACTGTATGGTCCCTCTTACAAAACAGTTTTTTTTAAATATTTTGTGTCAAAATTTATTTTGTTTAGAAACAGAGCTTTTTGTCCTGTCAATCTCTCTCGCCAGTGACATAGTGAGGTGTACTGCAACACAAATGAGATCCCTTGGAAGAAGTGTCTTAAAGGTTGTTATTAAGATGGCAAACAATAAAGGAGCAGGTTTAATTTGAATTTTAAGAGAATGATAATAAATGAAGCAGAGTCATTAAACAACACAATTGCAATCTATAAAATGTTAAAAGCATTATTTGAAAACATAATTATTCAGTCTTTAACCTTATTTTTTCATTTCAAATAGTGTACTTTGTAATAAAAATCAATTGTATGGTCACATACAATTACAAAAATGTGTTTGCTATATGGAAAGGAGAGACATGACAGAAAACTGAAGTGAATGTTGGCCGTACGCTCTCATTACTTAGTTCCACCGAGGAATCTTTCCATGCCAGTTACTCATAGTTCTAAATTATCTAAAAAAACAAAACTAAAAGACAACATTGATGTGCTGGAGGCTTTCTGGTCCAAGAGAATTTCTTGACTGATTGTCCCGTTTGGTTGCTCTTGTCTTTGTAGTTAGTAGAATGTTTTCATTTAAGCATGACTTAAGATGGTTAATTTGCAAATTAATTACAAAGCTACACATTTACATACTGTTTTTGTCTGCGTGGGTTAAGATGAGCGTGTCATGAACTAATGCACATTCTGTTTGTCTGCCCCTGATGTATGGTAAAAAAAAGCTATTCTTAGTGACCTTCCAAAAGCCATGATGGCATGAGGCTCTTGTTGTCTGTGTGCGTCCGCCTGTGTGATTCAGCTTGAGTGGAGAAAGCCCCGAGACACATCAGTGGCCCTGTCCCGATTCCAGAGCTCCACAATATACAGATGATTCGTTGATGGGGGCGAATCCAAGAGAGTAGGGGAGGGAAGCAGCTTTGTAGTTGAAAGGAACATGCACAAGAAAAAAGAAAAAAAAAAACAGCACAACAAACCAATAAATGCACTGAGGAGGAAGAGGGCAGTCCCCTTATAGCATGACCAAGCACATTCTTGTTCTATCTTTAGGCCCTTGCTGCTGCAAATAGAGACATAAACCTTAATCCATAAAGACATACTTATAAACAAGCACAATATGTACTGTTCTGTTGCAACAGGATAAAGCCTGCACTATAGAATCCACTGAGTGTAAAAATACTGTGACATTAGCAAGGCTGTGTGCATGTATACTTGATATGCAACATTCTGGGTATGCATTTATAAAAAAAATATTAGTGCTTTCAAATAATTAATATTTTTTAAATCAGAATAGTCACAGTTTTGAAATTGGATCCATCTTGATTAATCACATGTTATCAATATTTGCATTATTTAAATTAACTTTAAAAAATACCCCCATTATTTAGACTCACATGCAATTTTTTACAGTCAGAATGTCATCCATGAACATTTTTATTTGTTTTACTTAAAATCACTTCATTTATGTGCTCAAAGCTTGCTAACAATTTCATCTAAAGCACCATCAAGGTGTGTTTTTATATGAATTGTGCCAGAGAGCACAACAGTGAACTTTGCCCACTGATTATATCCTACAAAAGTTAATTTAAAAAATCCTTTAAAACTGGTAAAAAAAAAATATGAAAAAATATCCGTAAAATATTACTGTATTAAATAAAACATTTCTTTTGCATATGAGGTTCAAGCTGAAGAAGGAGTCCTATCGGGTCGTTTTGGCTCATAGGACTCCAGAGGCAGTGGACAGGTACCGACAGGCCAAGCGGTGTGCAGCTTCAGCGGTCGCGGAGGCAAAAACTCGGACATGGGAGGAGTTCGGGGAAGCCATGGAAAACGACTTCCGGACGGCTTCGAAGCGATTCTGGACCACCGTCCGCCGCCTCAGGAAGGGGAAGCAGTGCACTATCAACACCGTGTATGGTGCGGATGGTGTTCTGCTGACCTCAACTGCGGATGTTGTGGATGGGTGGAAGGAATACTTCGAAGACCTCCTCAATCCCACCAACACGTCTTCCTATTAGGAAGCAGTGCCTGGGGAATCTGTGGTGGACTCTCCTATTTCTGGGGCTGAGGTCGCTGAGGTAGTTAAAAAGCTCCTCGGTGGCGAGGCCCCAGGGGTGGATGAGGTCCGCCCGGAGTTCCTTAAGGCTCTGGATGCTGTGGGGCTGTCTTGGTTGACAAGACTCTGCAGCATCGCGTGGACATCGGGGGCGGTACCTCTGGATTGGCAGACCGGGGTGGTGGTTCCTCTCTTTAAGAAGGGGGACCGGAGGGTGTGTTCCAACTATCGTGGGATCACACTCCTCAGCCTTCCCGGTAAGGTTTATTCAGGTGTACTGGAGAGGAGGCTACGCCGGATAGTCGAACCTCGGATTCAGGAGGAACAGTGTGGTTTTTGTTCTGGTCGTGGAACTGTGGACCAGCTCTATACTCTCGGCAGGGTTCTTGAGGGTGCATGGGAGTTTGCCCAACCAGTCTACATGTGCTTTGTGGACTTGGAGAAGGCATTCGACCGTGTCCCTCGGGAAGTCCTGTGGGGAGTGCTCAGAGAGTATGGGGTATCGGACTGTCTGATTGTGGCGGTCCGCTCCCTGTACGATCAGTGCCAGAGCTTGGTCCGCATTGCCGGCAGTAAGTCGAACACATTTCCAGTGAGGGTTGGACTCCGCCAAGGCTGTCCTTTGTCACCGATTCTGTTCATAACTTTTATGGACAGAATTTCTAGGCGCAGTCTAGGCGTTGAGGGGTTCTGGTTTGGTGACCGCAGGATTAGGTCTCTGCTTTTTGCAGATGATGTGGTCCTGATGGCTTCGTCTGACCGGGATCTTCAGCACTCACTGGATCGGTTCGCAGCCGAGTGTGAAGCGACCGGAATGAGAATCAGCACCTCCAAGACCGAGTCCATGGTTCTCGCCCGGAAAAGGGTGGAATGCCATCTCCGGGTTGGGGAGGAGACACTGCCCCAAGTGGAGGAGTTCAAGTACCTAGGAGTCTTGTTCACGAGTGGGGGAAGAGTGGATCCTGAGATCGACAGGCGGATCGGTGCGACGTCTTCAGTAATGCGGACGTTGCACCGATCCGTTGTGGTGAAGAAGGAGCTGAGCCGGAAGGCAAAGCTCTCAATTTACCGGTCGATCTACGTTCCCATCCTCACCTATGGTCATGAGCTTTGGGTCATGACCGAAAGTATAAGATCACGGGTACAAGCGGCCGAAATGAGTTTCATCCGCCGTGTGGCGGGGCTCTCCCTTAGAGATAGGGTGAGAAGCTCTGCCATCCGGGAGGAACTCAAAGTAAAGCCGCTGCTCCTTCACATCGAGAGGAGCCAGAACGCCTCCCTAGGGAGGTGTTTAGGGCACGTCCAACCGGTAGGAGTCCACGGGGAAGACCCAGGACACGTTGGAAAGACTATGTCTCCCGGCTGGCCTGGGAACGCCTCGGGATCCCCCGGGAAGAGCTAGACGAAGTGGCTGGGGAGAGGGAAGTCTGGGTTTCCCTGCTTAGGCTGTTGCCCCCGCGACCCGACCTCGGATAAGCGGAAGAAGATGGATGGATGGATGGATGGTTCAGATTATTTATTTGGCTGTAATTTAAAAAAATCATATTTTTTTATGAAATCTAAATTTAGGTTGTAATTTGTACAGTAAGTGTTTGTACTTTTACATTATATATACTGGATCAAGAATACATTATGTATAAAGGCGAAATAATTAGACAGTATAAAACATAATAACAGTCAGCCTTATAATAAGACACTCATTTGATTGTTTAGAATATGGTCTACTTTATGTAATTAACTGTTGATTAATAATGTCTTGAAGCAGTTTGAAAAAGTATATTCGCTCACAATTTCTACACAGTATGTTGATTGATGAATAATTAAGAGATGGCTCATTTGCATGCAATTTAATAGTTGATTAATCATGTTTTGAAGCAATTGAGTAAAAATGTTGTGCAATTATCGGCTGCTAACAGTAGGAGTGCTATTGATTCCGCCTCAACCAATGTGTGAATGGTTAAGAATAGGTGCCTTAAACACGCGGCCCGCAGGCCAAATGCGGCCGTGAGACGTTATTTTGCGGCCCGCACCTTAATATGAAAATTTAATGTTAGTGTGGCCCGCGAGTTTTATATGAATGGCGCTATACAGCGTCATACTTGTATACCCTCGATTTTTTCGGGAGACTCAATTTTCAGTGCCCCTCCAGGGATAATCATTCCCCCGAATTTCAAACAAACAACAATATTAAGGTGGCACTGGGGAGGCGCTGCCTTTAGCGTCCTCTACAACCTGTACAAACAACGTGCCAGCCCAGCCACATGTTGTATTTGGTTTCTCTAGATGCAGTAAGCGACTGCAAAACATAGTTGATCAACAGCCACACAGGTCACACTGAGGGTGGCCGTATTAACAACTTTAACAATGTTACATATATGTGCCACACTGTGAACCCGCACCAAACAAGAATGACAAACACATTTTGGGAGAACATCCGCACTGTAACACAACATAAACACAACAGAACAAATACCCAGAATCCCATGCAGCCCTAACTCATCTGGGCTACAATGTACACCACCGTCCCTCCTCCACCCCTCCCCCAACTCTGCCCCCTATTATAGCCCGGAAGAGTTAGGACATTGGATTCTGGGTATTTGTTCTGTTGTGTTTATGTTGTGTTACAGTGTGGATGTTCTCCCAAAATGTGTTTGTCAATCTTGTTTGGTGTGGGTTCACAGTGTGGCGCATATTTGTAACAGTGATACAGTTGTTTATACGGCCACCCTCAGTGTGACCTGTATAGCTGTTGATCAAGTATGTCTTGCAGTCACTTCTGTGTGTCTGCAAAAGCCTCATACAATATGTGACTGGGCCGGCATACTGTTTGTATGGTGGAAAAGCGGACAAGGCGGCAGGTGTAGAGGACGCTAAAGGCAGTGCCATCACGGCACGCCCTTAATATTGTTGTCCGGGTGAAAACCGGGAGAATTATTGCCCCGGGAGATTGTCGAGAGGGGCACTGATATTCGGGTGTTTCCCGGAAAGATCGCGAGAGTTGGCAAGTATGTTGCTAGGGCGGAAAGCCATTCAAAGAAGGTGAATTCATTAAAAAGTGCATGTTAGATTTTTTTAAGAAATCTTTTTTTGCGGCCCAGCCTCACCCAGTTTCCGCATCCAGTGGCCCCCAGGTAAATTGAGTTTGAGAACCCTGGTTTAGAATATTCAGAGACAGCTTTTACCATTCTATAAAAATGATATGTTAATGTAAAAAAAAAAACCTACATAGCACTGACGTGCTAGCTACCTGTGCGTCTTAAAGCAATGTTCTTCCATGTTCTTCATATTAGGATAAAGGATACAGGTACTTGGACATTTTGATGAGTTTCTGAGTGTTTTTAACCCCCTCAATAAGCCAGTTTAGTTTTCTGAATAAGAAAACCACGAAGAAGACGCAATTCCAAGATGGGTCCTTGCATCTTGTCTGCAGAGCCCTAATAACAATCAATTTAATACAGCAATGAAGTTTAGCGTTGAGTTATCCCTTCAAGTGATCACATTAGCCAGTAACTTTGCAGCTGACAGATCTGCAGTGATGAGTTAAATCACACATACTGTATAAGACTGCTTGTGGCACAGACTAACATGGAAACATTTTTTCACATTCCATGAGAGACGGTGCGTTGTCAGAGACCACTTGGTTTAATCAAGAAAAGTGGTGAGGAAACGCAAAGTAGTAAAAAAATCAGTGGTTTCGTTTATTTTCACCGATACACTATCTCCTTTTATAAAGTTTGTCATAAAGTAGGAGAACATTACTGTGATAAGTCAATCCTGAAACGCAGCAAAAAGTGTAACACTAAATGTTGTGTGTTGAATTTACAAAACAAGAACCCAGTGTTTCAAACAGTGAATTAACGAGCATAAAAATTTGCTGCACCTCTTTAATCAGATGGCCCAGTGTTTATTAAGAGAAAAGAGGTTAAGGAGTACCGAAACAATCCATTAGCCACAGTGCGACACCACTCCTGTTATAGCTCGTCTCTCTAATCTCTTCTTCCCTCCCCCTCCTCTGATAATACTTGTGACGGGCAGGACAAGTGTTGTGACTCAGCCAGAAGTGTCTTTTCTTCAAGTTAAATACCAATGTCACACGCACAGGCACACCTGCGCTTGCACACTGTAAAATACATGTGAACATTTTACACTAGGGATTTACAAAATGTTCGGCACCAATCAGTACCGGTCAATTTTATTGAAAAGTATGTTGTCAATTAATGCCTTTTAATGTCAATCACACCCGTAGATCCCCTTTGGCTGACACGTTTATTTTTTATTCTAATTATGTGTCTCCATACAGTGTGAAGCACCTTCCCTAAGCTAATGATAATCACCTCCATTATGGAAAAATAACTGCATTTCTTAGTATCTTAAGTATCTTTATCAAGTGTCATTATCACTGGGTCTAAACGTGTTACATACAGAGAGCTAGTCAGGCGCAGGAATGTGACTGATAAGTGCTTAGAAAAGTTTAAAAAGTGTAGATGAAACCTTATTGCAGCAGAAAGTAAACGGATATTAACAGGACATTAACAATTAGATTAATTTGAGTCTTCAGAAAGGATAAAATGTTACTGTCAGCATTGTCACAATAAATACATGGCACGTAAGATAATTGGAGGTGTCCATACCAGTAGTAGTATCAGTATATAATCAATATTACAGCAATTTTTGTTTTCTAAAAACTTTCAGTTTTTTTTCTTTTTAATGTTTTCATACTAAACAAATAATTACCTGGAAACAGGATGACTTTGAGGGCAAAAACCAATGGATTTTAATGATTAGTAGATAGTATTTTCTCGCTTTTGTTTAGTTACTGTCTAGTATTGACATTGTTTTTGATTACAGCAGGGGTTCCCAAAGTAGTTCCTGTGGGCCAAATTTGGCCTGCCAAGTCGTTTCTTTTGGCCCGCCAAGGTCAAAAAGTCATTGTGGCATGTCCCCAAGACTAACTAGTGGCTCTGTTTTAAGTGTAATGATCTCCACTACTTTATATATGTAAGTATGGGGCTAAATTCCTCACTCATGCATGTTTGCCCCGCAACCCTTTTGCACGTTTCCTTTGGCCATTGCACGGCAAAAAGGGCAACCCTCACACAATTGTATGTAATAAAAGAGAATAAGGAATAATTTTAAAGACTGTGTTGATATTGTTAAACTGTCACTAGTACTCACCATAAATACATTGAAAAACTAATAGTTATTACATGTGAATGGTATCGATATGGATATCAGCCGATCACATTCATAGAAGATCGGAATCGGCAGCATAAAACTCTGACTAAACCATTCATATTTTACCTCGAAAATACAATTGCATATTACATCGCAATTTTGAGGAAAGAAATTGCAATTATATTATTTTCCAAAATTGTTTCATGTTAGTACATTTAACTGTTTAAAATCATATATTTTAGGACAACTTGTATTTTGGAAGTGTAGCTCTGAGCAGCAGTTTTGAAGCATTTGTTTTTGTAAAATGTGCTAAAAAAAATAAGTGGAAAGGTGTTGCAATTGGTACAGTAAGTTTTCTTAGAACATTTTTAGACAGCGAACTAGTTGAGACCGAATCTACAGAGCCTTTGCTGGCCACAGCCAGGTAAAGAACTATGTTTTGCTTCAATACAATGTTAATTAACAATCAATTCCAAATATGAATGTTAAAGCTCCGTCAGTTATGTTGCCTATTCTTAATATACAAACCCCGTTTCCATATGAGTTGGGAAATTGTGTTAGATGTAAATATGAACGGAATACAATGATTTGCAAATCCTTTTCAACCCATATTCAGTTCAATGCACTACAAAGACAAGATATTTGATGTTAACTTTTTTTTTTTCGCAAATAATAAATAACTTAGAATTTCATGGCTGCAACACATGCCAAAGTAGTTGGGAAAGGGCATGTTCACCACTGTGTTGCATCACCTTTTCTTTTAACAACACTCAATAAACGTTTGGGAACTGAGGAAACTAATTGTTGCTGCTTTGAAAGTGGAATTCTTTCCTATTCTTGTTTTATGTAGAACTTCAGTCGTTCAACAGTCCGGGGTCTCCGCTGTTGTATTTTACGCTTCATAGTGCTCCACACATTTTCCATGGGACACAGGTCTGGACTGCAGGCGGGCCAGGAAAGTACCCACACTCTTTTTCTACGAAGCCACGCTGTTGTAACACGTGCTGAATGTGGTTTGGCATTGTCTTGCTGAAATAAACAGTGGCGTCCATGAATAGATGGCAGCATTTGTTGTTCCAAAACCTGTATGTACCTTTTAGCATTAATGGTGCATTCACAGATGTGTAAGTTACCCATGCCTTGGGGACTAATGCACCCCTATACCATCACAGATGCTGGCTTTTGAACTTTGCGTCGATAACAGTCTGGATGGTTCGCTTCCCCTTTGGTCTGGATGACACGATGTTGAATATTTCCAAAACCAATTTGAAATGTGGACTCGTCAGACCACAGAACACTTTTCCACTTAGCATCAGTCCATCTTAGATGATTTCGGGCCCAGAGAAGCCGGCAGCGTTTCTGGATGTTTTTGATAAATGGCTTTCGCTTCGCATAGTAGAGCTTTAACTTGCAATTACAGATGTAGCGACAAACTGTATTTAGTGACAGTGGTTTTCTGAAGT
Source organism: Nerophis ophidion (assembly GCF_033978795.1). Taxonomy (NCBI): domain Eukaryota; kingdom Metazoa; phylum Chordata; class Actinopteri; order Syngnathiformes; family Syngnathidae; genus Nerophis; species Nerophis ophidion. Next base: position 60,327,066 of record NC_084614.1, read on the forward strand.
GTTACTGAGCCCATGTGGTGATATCCTTTAGAGATTGATGTCGGTTTTTGATACTATGCCGTCTGAGGGATCAAAGGCCACGGTCATTCAATGTTTTTTTCCGGCCATGCCACTTACGTGGAGTGATTTCTCCAGATTCTCTGAAACTTTTGACGATATTATGGACCGTAGATGTTAAAATCGCTAAATTTCTTGCAGTTGCACTTTGAGAAACGTTCTTAAACTGTTTAACTTTTTGCTCACGTAGTTGTGGACAAAAGGGTGTACCTCGCCCCATCCTTTCTTATGAAAGTCTGAGCATTTTTTGGAAGCTGTTTTTATACACAATCATGGCACCCACCTGTTCCCAATTAGCCTGCACACCTGTGGGATGTTCCAAATAAGTGTTTGATGAGCATTCCTCAACTTAATCAGTATTTATTCCCACCTTTCCCAACTTCTTTGTCACGTGTTGCTGCCATCAAATTCTAAAGTTAGTGATTAGTTGCAAAAAAAAATGTTTATCAGTTTGAAAATCAAATGTGTTGTCTTTGTAGCATCCATCCATCCATTTTCTACCGCTTATTCCCTTTTGGGGTCGCGGGGGGCGCTGGCGCCTATCTCAGCTGCAATCGGGCGGAAGGCGTCGCACACCCTGGACAAGTCGCCACCTCATCGCAGGGCCAACACAGATAGACAACATTCACACTCACATTCACACAGTAGGAACCATTTAGTGTTGCCAATCAACCTATCGCCAGGTGCTTGTCTTTGGAAGTGGGAGGAAGCCGGAGTACCCGGAGGGAACCCACGCATTCACGGGGAGAACATGCAAACTCCACACAGAAAGATCCCGAGTCCGGGATTGAACCCAGGACTGCAGGACCTTCGTATTGTGAGGTAGACGCACTAACCCCTCTGCCACCGTGAAGCCCGTCTTTGTAGCATATTCAACTGAATATGGGTTGAAAATGATTAGCAAATCATTGTATTCCGTTTATAATTATATCAAACACAGTTTCCCAACTCATATGGAAATGGGGTTTGTAAACCAAAATGTAAGGTTGGCCTGGTCTACTTTTTTAAACCACGGTAAATTTAAACCTGGACAAAATTGATGAGATTACACACCTGTGTTCTTGTGGATCATATCCATGTGTCCTACTTTTTAATCTCCCTCAAGTCTTAAAGGTCTACTGAAATTAGATTTTCTTATTTAAACGGGGATAGCAGGTCCATTGTATGTGTCATACTTGATCATTTCGCGATATTGCCATATTTTTGCTGAAAGGATTTAGTAGGGAACATCCACGATAAAGTTCGCAACTGGAGAAAAGCCTTACTCTACCAGAAGTCGCAGACGATGACGTCACACGTGTGAGGGCTCCTCACATATTCACATAGTTTTTAATGGGAGCCTCCAACAAAAAGTGCTATTCGGACCGAGAAAACGACAATATCCCCATTAATTTGAGCGAGGATGAAAGATTCGTGTTTGAGGATATTGAGAGCGACGGACTAGAAAAAAAATAAATAAAACAATTAAAATAAAAACGCGATTGCAATCGAAGTTGCATTGAGACTGATTCATATGTTTTTAGAGACATTTACTAGGATGATTCTGGGAAATCCCTTATCTTTCTATTGTGTTGCTAGAGTTTTAGTGAGTTTAACAGTACCTGATAGTTGGAAGTGTACGTCCACGGCCGTGTGTTGACGCACAGTGTCTCGGAGAAGTCGACGGCAGCTGTACGGGAGGCGCAAGCTCAGCTGATATCCGGTAAGTGGCGACTTTTTAACCACAATTTTCTCACCGAAACCTGCTGGTTGACAAGTGGTCGGGATCCATGTCTGCTGTGATCCATAGGAAAGTTTCAACTCTGTGAATTTTAAACAAGGAATCACTGTGTGTTTGTGTGGCTAAAGCGTCCCAACTCCATCTTGCTACTTTGGCTTCTGCAATATTAATAGAACAAATTGCAAAAGATTCAGCAACACAGTTCTCCAAAATACTGTGTAATTATGCCGTTAAAGCAGACGACATTTAGCTGTGTGTGTGCGTAGCGCTCATACTTCCTAAAAACCTGTGACGTCTTGCGTACGCGTCATCATTACACGACGTTTTCAAGACGAAACTCCCGGGAAATTTAAAATTGCACTTTAGTAAGCTAAAAAGGCCGTATTGGCATGTGTTGCAATGTTAATATTTCATCATTGATATATAAACTATCAGACTGCGTGGTGGGTAGTAGTGGGTTTCAGCAGGCTTTTAAAACCTTGTATTTTAACACTTTGGAAAAGGAACTGGAGACATTGTGATCCCCAGTCATGGGGTTCCTGTCGCTGGTTGGCCTGCCTGCGTGGGGCCGGTGGTTCATTGTTTCCTGGGCACCCCAACTGCTTTTTGGGGTTTAGCTTTCTGAGTGGCTGGGGCAGTACTGTGGCGCCCACACATACTGGGAGACAAATAAATTCTGCATACAAATAGACTTATATTCATTCATACATCCAAACATACATACGCACGCACATGCTTACATACTCACAGCGTACGTACATACATGCACATGCACTGTACAAACAAACATATACATAATGTACAATTACGTTTCATCAAACATATATTAACGTTGTTGCCCCAACCCCCTTAACCTAATTTTACCATGACAATCTATAAGGTTAATATAGTCTGCTCCTCTTTCTTCCCCCCTCTTTATCTGCTTTCTTGTTTTAATTCAGGTATTTATTACATTTACATCAACTGAGCTACTGTGTTGAACAATTTCCCTTGTGGATCATTAAAGTTTGTCTAAGTGTAATTTATGTAGTATTGCATTTGAAGCGATTGTAATGTTGATAATAGAGCTAATTATTAATATTCATTATAAATAGTGTTATTTGTATTGGTATTTTTATTGCTCCATTAGTAGTGCAATAATGTCCATTGTCATTTCTGCATTATTACTATCTACTTAATTTACTGGGTCTTTGTTCTATATTTCGGTATAATATTTTTATGTATCATATTTGCTGAAGTTGTTCTGTTGTTGCTGTTACAATTTCCCCCTCTGTCTTCTTTTTTTCCTTCTTTTATACCCTCTTGCTATGGTCTGGCTGCGCCAAATATATGGGCATCCACATCAATGATATGATTTGCCTACATGGTTGAAAAGGACAAAAAAATGGAAAGAAAGTTGTGAAAAAAAAAAAATATCTCAGAGAAAATGAAAGCTCCGTTCAACTTTGCATTCTATTTAGGCTATACATTTCGGGCTGTTTATGGAGTGAAATCAAACATGCAAAAACACTGATTGAACTTAATGTGTGTGCTTATTCCTTTCGGCTTTGACGACACCAAACACGGCACGACTGCAGTTGCAGCACAAGCTTCAGAGGGCTGAATCTAGGACACACACGAATACATTGCCTCCAAAATGAAAATTATCTTGCTAGCGGAAGGAAATATTAAGGTTGTTGTTTTTTCTTTTTTCTTTTTTTTTTTGTGGCTGAGAATGCTGGTAGGCATGGATGGAGGTCATTTAGTGTGAAGGACAACTGGATATAAAACACAAAAAAAACCAGAACAATTGTGTCAGAGATGTTGTTTTTAGAGGTGTTTGGACTAGTGTGATGTTTGAAAGCCTCCATAGTTACAGTTTCATGATAGTTTACATTTAAGAAGCAAAATATTTAAATTAATACATATTTAACAACCAACCCACAGTATCTCACAAAATGTGAAAACACCCCTCACAATTCAGAAATGTATTATATTTGTTCAAGGAGCAGTACTGCAGAAGTGGATATACTTTAAAGTAGCCAGTGTATAGCTTGTATATAGTGTAGGTCTGGGCCGATACAATTTATTGTCCCACAAATAATTGCCAACAAAACAAAAATTATGTCAGCATTATTTTGAGACCAAATTAAGCACTAAAGTAATATGTAATACTGATAATGTAATAGCCCTTTAAGACACAATGTTTACCATTGTGATTGGAAGGTCAAGAACTTTGAACTATCCTAAATGTGGTAAACATAATAAAATTGACTCTTCATTTCTGTTAACAAAAGTTGCATTTCAGTCAATACTAAACATCTTGAAGTACTTTTTTTCCCCCGAGTTGGAAAAACTGTTTTGGATGATTTGTTTTGTCTTTTTTGTTGTTGTTGCCATTACATTCCAACAAATTCTGGACATATGCTCATTTGTCCGTGTTGATGGGCTCATTTTGCTCATTCAGTTTGAAGCAGAAATATTCCCAGTACATGTATGTCACCTCACAATGCTTCTCGTAAGCGAGTCGCGACTAGTGAGGGTCTTTCCGTGCATCCTGCGTGTTTAAATTTGCAGTCCCATTTCCACCCACTGAGACAAAGATTGTTAATGACTGACGAGAGTCTTTGCTCCGTTCATTTCATTTTGCTATTGAATAAATGATTTCAGGTGGTAAGAGCAATGCCCAGAGTGAACCCCCTCGCACCATTGTGACATTGATTCTCTCTCTTGGGGAAACGAAGCCGTGTTGTAGTTTTTCAGCACAAGATGCCCAAACAAACCTTAAGAAAGCTGAAGATGAATGTGATGGAGTGGCCAAGTATTCCCCCCTGTTTTGGTCTGGCTGCGCTAAACACTAAATATATCAGAATCCTGGGGTGCAACAATTAATCTATATGGATTTATAATCCTAGGCTTTAACGACCGTATTTTCCGGACCATAGGGCACACCGGATAATAAGGCGCACTGCTGATGTGCGGGTCTAGTCAGATATATTTTCATAAAAAAGGAGCACCGATTACAGGGCGCACAAATGTTCAGGACTTTTGCAGATCCCAAATACATATCAGCAGGTACCAGAAGGTAACAAAAGTTGCTTTTGCATGATATCGCAAAACACAACTCCAGATAATGTCTTACCTTATACACACACCACAATAATACTCGTATGTTGAAACAGTACAATCCATCATGTGGTGCGGCTTCATAGCTTACCAAATTCGTACTAAAACTTTTTTGATAGATTTTTGAGCGCTGTGTGTAACATGTTTTTGTAATGAAACATACAATTTTGGTGTTGTTTACTTGAGTCATATTGCAGTCTACACATGTCTCTTATGTGTGACTGCCATCATATTGCAATGTGCATGTATCTCTTATGTGTGACTGCCATCTACTGGTGACACTTACACATCTACTGGTGACACTTATAATTTCACCATGTACCAAATAAAATAGCTTCATGGTTGGTAACTATAACCACAAATTTGAGTGTTTTAGCCTTTTTCTTGACGGTGGAAAAAATTGCTATGAGAAAGTTTATCTTTTGAAGCACCATTATCTTTACTCTTAAAAAAAGAACACACGGAGGCATAAATTGTAATCCTACGTATCAGATTCAGTGTTTCCCACTTATCAGGCATCTATTTGTGGTAGTGTGGTCAGGGGGTGGGGGGGTTTAGCGGCGGCGGCGATGACCAAGAAGAACGCGGAGTTGGAATATAATTACAACACTTTATGTACATAGTTATATAATATTTACAGTTTTATATAATATGTAACTACAATCTCCATTCACAGACAGAGTCCCATTACTTTGATGAGCGGTCGAGCAAGTCAAAAGCCGAAAAAAAAAAAAATAAATAAAACAAAACAAAATTTAAAAAAAAAAAATATATATATATATATATATATTTTTTTAATTTATTTATTTATTTTTTTTATTTTTTTTTGTGGCGGCCGTAATTCTTTCGTGGAGGGACGCCACAAATAAATTAATGTGTGGGAAACCCTGAGATTGGACTATGGGAATCCTTAGTCAAAGACATGCCTCGCCTTTTGTATGGTTTATATAAGCTGACAGAGGGTTTCCCCCTACCTGTCGTTGTGTTTCTTAAATCCCTGCAGAATATTCATGCACATGTTTTAAGCGGTGTCTATTACCTCTCTGAAGCTTTATATCGAGTGTGGCGTGTTTTTATCTCACCACATTATGCTAATGCTTGTCACAGATACCATAACACATTGGGACTGAAAGGGGAGGGGGCAAGTGTTGTAAGAGGTAAATTTTGCAAATTCAATTTCCAGTCATATAAGCTTGGACTGTGTTTACTAAGAGGATTAACCTGCCTTCATGCAAATGCGGTGTTATCAGTACACCTGTCAATATATTTCTGTGAGGGGATACTCTGTTTATATTCCACTCCAAAATGCACAAAAGGGATACTTATTAAAGGGTGCAATGCAATAAAAAATAGCTTTGTGTCTAATAAGACACTTAAAAGGCAGCCAGATTATGAAAAAGACAGAATAAGATGAGATGGAATATGACGATAAACCAAGAATGCATTTTAAGATGGAGTTACTTTTATAAGCTCATTTTACATATTTTGAATGTCTTTCTTTCTTTAATAAAGACCAATCTGTTGTGTCAAGGCAAAACATATGTCAGACACATTGTGCATCAGATGTGTACATTAGACAGGGCTTAATCAAGAAAGTAAGGGATTTGGCGCTGAATTTGAGAAGCACTTACGTAACGGGTGTGAATCGTGTCTCGCCTGGTGCGTGTGAAAAATATATAATGTAGCCATTTTTTGCTAAGGTGAGCTGGAAAAAAAGACACCGAAAAATATGAGTGAACACATTGAATGTATTCATTCTATAAGAACATTTTGAATTGCATCGTGTTGGAAAATTGAACATTTTAGCTAGACAGAAGGTATGACTGTTGGAAAAGTGTGATGATAACCATAGAACTGTAACTACAATTGTAAAAGTGCTAAGGACAAGTTAGTACAATATGTCTAAAGCAATAATAAATACTGAAAAAAAAAAAACAATACAATAAGATCTGATGTTCTTGACATAAGAGACACACCTCCCATGCACACTTTAAGCATTGACATTTATTGGGTGCATGACACTCATCTTAACTTATTTTTAATCCTGTGTAACAGTTAAAAAATGCCATCCACCTAACTACACCTCTCCTACACAACGGTGAGGAGTTTTTTTTTTACTATATAAAAAGGGACATATGATGATTTTAATCTAAAATATAAAAACACTTCCTTGTGGTCTAGAGAATATGGTTTGGATTTGCTTTGGTGTAAACCTGTTCTTTGTGTACGTCTACAAGATGTTGCATTCAAAATGCGAATGAAACCACACTCCACACTCTCCACAAGTATCATAATGCTTCTTTTGAAAATGTACACTGTTAAATATATATTTTGAAGTCGACGCTGCTATTATTTTTCATTATACAGTTGGAAATAAACTTGATAAACCTATAGATTTCCCCAGTCACAACATTAGGTACACCTGTACACTCTTCATTCGATGTAGCTGCTTTCTGGCAGCATCGATGTCACTTCATGTTGCTCGTCGATCTTATGCAGTTGAAATTAAAATAATACTTTGTCCTATCTTTTTTGGAGTTTCTTCATAAGCAAAGGGGCAAGAGCTCCATCTACACAGTTACACAAGTGTGATGTATGAAGTGGAACTCACTTTAAGTTTCAGCTTTCATTTGTAACCTTTTTCTGAAAATCCACGTTGCATCATTTTTTAATAAGTAATTTTGTTTTTGTATAGTCGTTATCTTCTTTTTAGGATGGCTACAAATTCTAAAAATGAAGTGGAATATTTAAATTGCAGCTCGCCATCAGCAATGCTCCATTTCCACTTCCTGCACCGTTACACCTAAAATTATATGCTGTATACCGTATTTTTCGGACTATAAGTCGCAGTTTTTTTCATAGTTTGGCCGGGGGTGCGACCTATACTCCGGAGCGACTTACGTGTGAAATTATTAACACTTTGCCATAAAATATCAAATAATAATATTTATCTAATTCGCGGAAGAGACGAAGAAAATGTCAGTAATCGTCACATACACGTCAACCAATAAGAATTCGGCGGGGGAGGCTCATGGCAGAAGTGCATTGTGGGTCATGGAATGCTATCTGCTATATCCTACTGCCGGGGCTATTAAAATGGATCATTTCATTGTTGGGGGTAACTTATAAAACTGAAAAGGGCTGAACAAAAATGGCCCCGAAAGGAAATCGTGTACGGCAGATTACCCAATATCAAATAATATTATTTATCTCATTCGCGGAAGAGACGAAGAAAATGTCAGCATTCGTCACATACACGTCAACCAATAAGAATTCGGCGGGGGAGGCTCATGGCAGAAGTGCATTGTGGGTCATGGAATGCTAACTGCTATATGCTATATGCTACTACCATAGCTATTAAAATGGATCATTTCATCGTTGGCGGTAACTTATAATAACTGAGAAGGGCTGAACAAAAATTACACCGAAAAGGAAATCACGTACCGCAGATTACAAGCTGGACGTAGTGAAATATGCAGCAGAAAATGACAAAAGGAAACGGCGCATGCCTTTGGAGTTGGCAGACTTGTTTAGAAGCGACATCGAGGACGAAGATTTAATCGGATTTATCGATTAGGAGTGACAGATTGTTTGGTAAACGTATAGCATGTTCTATATATTATAGTTATTTGAATGACTCTTACCATAATATGTTACGTTAACATACCAGGCACGTTCTCAGTTGGTTATTTATGCGTCTTATAACGTACACTTATTCAGCCTGTTGTTCACTATTCATTATTTATTTTAAATTGCCTTTCAAATGTTTATTCTTGGTGTTGGATTTTATCAAATAAATTTCCCCCAAAAATGGGACTTAAACTCCAGTGCGACGTATACATGTTTTTTTTCTTCTTTATTATGCATTTTCGGCCGGTGCGACGTATACTCCTGAGGGATTTATAATCCGAAAAATACGGTACTAAATACAGTTTTACACTTGAATTTTTTATTTCAATTGGTATATATAGGTTTCAAAAATAAAATAAAATCCCATTGTGTTCAACATTCAAGGTTGTAATTTTTAAATCTTTCATATTTATTAGGTGTGCTGTTAGTGGATAAAACACAACAAAACAAAGGATGATATGACATTGTGGTCATGCCACCCACTGGCTGGTATAAGAATAGCTCCTATCCAGCGCCATGGTAAAAACTTAATCACTCGCGCACTGCAGTTTGTCATGTCACCAAAAAAGCAATGAGCCAACATTGTGGCTAAGTATCATTGACCCTGACATGTAGCCATGACACGACGGCGGTCATTAGCAAACTTCCTGTCTTTCAGTCAAACATGCACATACAGTAAGCGTACGCTGTCACCTCTTATAGCCAAGAGGATGGTCTGTCAGCCACCTCCCAGTGGATGGCTGGCATGTGCCTCAGGTCTCTGCTGCCCGTCCATATCTGCACCAATTTACAGGCTGTCTGTCAGCAGAATGAGGAAATGATATTCTCATGTGACTGACACACTATTTTTTATTTCATGGTCAGCAATGCCAAGTTTCATTCCCAGTTGGCTCTTCCACACAAATATACTCAACTATCTACCTCAGGCTAAAAAAAAAAAAAAGTATTCTGGTATGACAATTAAACATTTTTTTTAATATGTTCAGGCATGAAGAATTATTGTTCCTTCCTTCCAACCACCCTGCTTCTGATTCTGTTAAATGTGTTGCCCCCCAGGCTTCGAACAATAAAAGGCTGATTTCTGATGAATGATCACGGCTGGCAAGTTTTTTTATTGCTTTCCGTAGATTACATCAGCTTGTAGTAAATGTCGAATCTTCAATAAAACAAAAAAAAAAATAGTAAGTCTGTGCTGCTGTCTGTATTGGTCTTTTTTTGGGTCAGCAATTTTGTTCCATTTTAGCTAGATAGTGATTGACTTAAAAGCAATGTAATTACAGCGATGGATGATAAGTGATTTTTATTAGCGATGGGCATTAAAAAGTATTGCATAGGACACCTTCACTCCAGTGTGCAGTCTTTGTGGAGAAATTAGCCCTTTAGATCGGATGATTATACTGTATGAGAGACAGCTAGGGATACAGCTGAAGTTGTGGGCGGTGTAGAATGTATGTGAACGGCTGTGAGATCACGGCCTCACGCATGACTGCTTCATTATGTTTGTCGTAGGTCTGCGGAGTGTAAACGAGACCACGGATAAGAGGGGGTGTTCGATTGTGAGAATTGCTCATTGCGATCCGGACCTTGTAAAAAAAATTACAAAGCCTAAATAAAACAAAATTCAACCAAAAACACTGTACAAAATAGATTACCTTACTAATTTCCTCTTGTACAGTAAAGCCTTCCATAAGTTCTCTTTCAAGCGCCATCCTTTCCGTCTGTTATCAGTGACCATAGACACACATTAGAGCAGGGGTATCCAAACTACGGCCAGTGGGTGTGTCTGGTCAGTCAGGCCCACGAGACGTCACAAGATAAATAATTATGGCCGGTGATGTGTCTCGAGTTCTATTTTAATTACCTGTCAGCCTATTCACTGCATATTTGTCGACATCTTGCGTTCAATGTTAATACATTTGGTTAATGACCATAAGTTTAGTTTTTTGTAAAGTCTACTGAGCACAGCAATAATTTATATGACCCTCTTCAAATAACCTTTTCCACTCATTGTGCGGATAAACAATAACCAGCACAAAGATTCAACACATGGTCTACATGAGACAAAACCTGCTCATTGATCTCATTATAAAACATGTCCAAACACCATACATCATTTAAAATTACACCCATATAAATCCACTGGCATGCAAAGCACTGGGCCATGTTTGGAACATTATAGCTGCTTAATAATTTCTGATTAAATACAAAATTTTAGGGAGGTTGTCACAGAATACCGTATTTCCTTGAATTGCCCCTGGGTATATGTTATCCGCATGCCTCGTTTTACCGCCGGGTCAAACTCGTTTTGCAAAATAACTAGCGCATGCTTAGAATTAGCGCATGCCTAGAATTACTGCCGGGTCAAACTTGTTTAGCAAAATAATTAGCGGATGCCTCGGTTTACCGCCGGGTCATACCCATCACGTCACAAGTGTGTAACACGGTTGGCAAAAAAGCCATATTTCCTGTCATGGCATCACCTCATATTACCTGTGCCGTTTCCACGTTTAATCTCGCGAGTTTAACACAGGCGCTCACGTGACCCACTGCAGCCTATCGCGCTCTATATAATCCAGCGTTCCAAGATGGCTGCCAGGTGCGGTGGCTAAGCCTGGGGACATCTGAAGCCGGTATGTTTTAAAGTTGTGGTTTGCCTGCATATCGTAAAAACAACCGTCCAATATTTTAAAACTACTTGTAAACTTATAGGTGCCAACCATCAGGGCCGAGTAGCGATGAGAGAGTGTGGCGATGTTAAGATATTAAGCCGAGTTGGTAAGGGAATTTGTTTGCTAATAGTAGCTACTAGCCATACCCATGTATTTTCTATGGGCGGTTAGCATCGGGTTTTAATCCTGTTTCCTCCAATGTTTCTGATCCGATTGAATTTATGTTTATGTCGTGTCTTTATTTTGGGTATTTACATACGGTGACTGAGTGTTGTGGCGTTTTAAGGCCATCTGCATTTTTCTGAAGGTTTGCATATTTATGTCATTGTTCCTTTAGTTCTTCAAATAGGAGATTGTTTCTGTTAAGGGTTTAATTATTATTTATTTCTATTTCATATGTGTTGTTTGGTAAGGAAAAATGTGTTTCTTTAAGTTGTTTAACCGTTGCTATGGCTTCGGTTGCTATGTTTTCCGGTTTCTATGGTTACGGGCAGTTCCGTTTCCGCCAGCACGTTCAACAAAGTGTTAAAAGAGCTCCGGCATTAACAAGCAATGTAGCGTCGGTAATACTACACGGGAGATAGTTCACCACGGTTGCAGTTCAGAGAAATAATCACAATAAGCTTCCTATTTCAGTGTGTTATATGTGACAGTTTATAAGTTGCACTCGTTAAAGTTTAGGACATTTGTGCACTCACGTTGCCAGTAGATGGGACGGGTGTGCTAACCGCAGCTCGCACGTGTGTTTGTTTGCTGCACAGTGACTTCAAGCACGGCAGGTTTAGTCACGTATTAGTTAAGTTTGTTAAAGAGACCCTCTCCCCTGTGACTGTTTACCATTTGGAGAGCGAGTGTGGAACATTATAAAGAGTTTAGTTGTGTGCTATCGTGGCTACATTGCTGCGAGAGAAGTGGACAGCGCGAGTTGGGGAGGTAGCGTGTGAGTGGGGTGTATGAGTGTAATTAATGTGTTTATTATTGTCTAGTTATTGTATGTTTATGAGGTGTATATAGTAAATTGTTCAACTATATAAGCAGTCTCTTCTCACTCTCTCTTAGACTAGATTTATTGGGTAAATAGCGACTTATTGGAGCATCCCCTAAGGTAAAATACAGTCCTTGTCAGAGTCCCGTACATTAACGTTTTTTTTTTAATAAATGTGCTTTTCATGATGGTATCCTTACATCACACTCAAATTTATAAGCGCAAGCCTAAATTTAACGCACGCCTTTGGTAAGCGCCCGAGTGAGACGAGGTTTTAAAATAATTAGCGCATGCTTACTTTTACCGCATGCCTTTGGTAAGCGCAGGAGTGAGAAGAGGTTTTAAATTAATTAGCTCCCCGGCGGCACTTCAAGGAAATACGGTGTATATATTAAATATTTTATCATTTATACTTTAAAATGTGTGTGTCGTCACTGTCTGATGTTGGAGGGTGGGCTGTGAAAGACACCATATTTTTTTGACCTACATTTAGGTTTATTTTCATACAAAAGGCTGGTTCTAAGGCGCATCAAAGGGGGCATATTATTATTTTTTTTCTACATTCAAAACACTTCCTTGTGGTCTACATAACATATAATGGTGATTCCTAAATAGCATCATTGTTTTTGCTAACTCCCATTCTTTGAGACACTTTTATTTCCAGCTGTTGTGGCAGTGTGTGAGTGACAGGGAGAAAAACTCTTACTTTTCTTATCAGTGCTATCTGTTGAGATCCTTAATCTAAGAAAATGTTTCCAGGTAAACTCCTGTGTTATGATCGTACATGTTATATACAGTATAGCACCTTTTTTTTTTTCCAAAAAGTCCAGACTATTATTCTTTCAGTCCTCATTCACACAATGATGCTGGTTAGCTATATTTATAGCCACAGCTACCATGGAGTAAATTGATGGAAACATCCTATCCTTTTTATTTTTATTCTTATTGTAATATTTTTCTATTTTGTTTCCATTTATACCGATATTATTTACTATTTACTTTTAAAATTGATCTCAACTCTGTACACTGTTGCAGGAATTTTAATTTTTTTGAAGGAACTCTCTTGAAGTACTATCTGTCTGTCCGTTCGTCCGTCCGACCGACCACTAGCAAACATTTACTCATAACTGTGTTATGTAATACATAAGAACAATCCCTTTCTTTAGGCAACGAACATCTTACAAACTATCATCCACACACAGCCAATGAGAGACTTGACTCCATTGTGTTTTAAGTGCAATCAGGAAGTGATTATCAAACTAATGCATTAGTCCTGTGGCTCTAATGGCAGCCAGGCTGATACAGATACATCAACTTGCCACAGCCGAGGGCATGGGTCAATACCGCTTCCACAAAATGTTCTCTTGGATTCACATAGTCCAATCTGTGATGAAATTGGTGAATGGCGAGCGTATGGCGGGAGGCTCTTTTTAGTCAGAAAGACCATCGTTCTAAAGAGTCAGCTTTGTGCTGCTGGGACGCACTGTATGTATTAACCAGCTTGGGTGCCAATGTAATGCTAATAAAACGTGAAATCTGTCGGACCCTTGAGTCTTGCCACACACCAGCATGCATCAGCAGAAAACACACATGCTGATTTGAGCACTTAATGGCTATGCTGCAAGGGTCACAACACTTTATCAAATCATACTTTTAATGGCTGGGTGAACAGTGGTGCATGCCGGGATATCTCCTGCGCATTTAGTCCCTTTCCAGATGCTACAAGGACTCGCTGGCATCCGATGGCGGGCGGAAATTATAAACACGGACGGTCTCCTTCCTCTTGTCTGTCGTTCATTAGCGCAAAAACACACAGATGTCGGCGCTTTCGCGATAAACTGTGGTGTGCCCTTTCTCATGAGGAAAATTATTAGCCAGCTGTTCATAGCCCAGCTGCAGCCAGTCTATTGTGAAGAGCCGCCAGCCACAAGAACACACACACACACAAATATGGCTGAGACAGGGGGTTCTTGTGCCCTGCAGGTTACGAGCCAGAGCGAGAGGCCAGCGGAGGTTTCCGACACTTAACAGTTTGATGCTAATCAATTAGCAGACAACTGACTGAGGTGGCAGCCAACACTGAGCTGTCATTTAACTAAGAGAACCAGACAGGTACAGACTGGAAGTCTGATGAAGTCCAAAGTAGCTAAAGCATCGATGTGCTGACAAGGCTGGAAATGATAGCTGGAATACATTTGGAATCTTGGCTAACTCTCCTGTTCTATATGGGACATTTTTTTTTTTTTTTTTTAAAACAATTACAACGTTGATAAATATTTTCAACATGATTTCCTTGATTTTCAATGTGTAATTTGATGTGCTTTGCAAAATTCAGGTGACAATGCAAACATATCACCACAATGTCTGTCGCTTTCAGTTTTGAATGATTGCAAACCTTTGGCAGCTTATCTTGTCTCATTTAGATTCTCAAATCAAAATATTGATAAAGTTATTTACGACAATGTATATCATTAACAGCAACACAGTGTAAAGTAAAGAAAACCATTGTGATCTTGTCTAAATGAAACACGATTGGTGAGAACTACTTTTTCTTCCACACGTGCTTTATCATTCAGTCTGTGTTGAAAAAATTGGCATTTGTATACATATAAACATATTTACTGTATACATACATGTATATACACACTTTAATCAATGTTCAGTTAATGCTCAGCGATTAATTGCACACATTTACAAACGAAAAGAGCAGATATGTCATTGTTTAAAGGCCTACTGAAACCCACTACTACCCACCACGCAGTCTGATAGTTTATATATCAATGATGAAATATTAACATTGCAACACATGCCAATACGCCCTTTTTAGTTTACTAAATTGCAATTTTGAATTTACCGGGAGTTTCATCTTGAAAACGTCGTGTAATGATGACGTTTCCGCAAGACGTCACAGGTTTTTAGGAAGTATGAGCGCTACGCACACACACAGCTTAATGTCATCTGCTTTAACGGCATAATTACACAGTATTTTGGAGAACTGCGTTGCTGAATCTTTTGCAATTTGTTCAATTAAAATTGGAGAAGTCAAAGTAGCAAGATGGAGTTGGGAAGCTTTAGCCTTTAGCCACACAAACACACGGTGATTCCTTGTTTAAAATTCACGGAGTTGAAACTTTCCTATGGATCACAGCAAATATGGATCCCGACTACATGTCAACCAGCAGGTTTCGGTGAGAAAATTGTGGTTAAAAAGTCGCCACTTACCGGTTATCAGCTGAGCTTGCGCCTCCCGTACAGCTGCCGTCGACTTCCCTGAGACACTGCGCGTCAATACCTGGCCGTGGACGTACACTTCCGACTATCAGGTACTGTTAAACTTACTAAAACACTAGCAACACAATAGAAGGATAAAGGATTTCCCAGAATTATCCCAGTAAATGTCTCTAAAAACATATGAATCCGTCTCAATGCAACGCGATTGCATTCGCGTTTTTTTTTGTTTTTTTTTTCCTAGTCCGTCGCTATCAATATCCTCAAACACAAATTTTTCATCCTCGCTCAAATTAATTGTCGTTTTCTTGGTCCGAATAGCACTTTTTGTTGGAGGCTCCCATTAAAAACATTGTGAATATGTGAGGAGCCCTCACACGTGTGACGTCATCCTCTACGACTTCCGGTAGAGGCAGGGCTTTTCTCCAGTTGCGAACTTTATCGTGGATGTTCTCTACTAAATCGTTTCATCAAAAATATGGCAATATCGCGAAATGATCAGGTATGACACGTAGAATGGACCTGCTATCCCCTTTTAAATAAGACAATCTCATTTCAGTAGGCCTTTAAGCTAACACTTAAAGAAAGACAGCCATGTGAGATACGGGACAGTGGCCAATACCCCAATTATTATGCACAGCGTAGCTATATACAACATAGAATGAAATTAGTTAGTTTTTTCATATGACCATACTATGCACACACATTTTCATGTTTTACACTAGCATTAAAAGTGTTTTTTTTGTTTGTTTGTTTTTGGTTGTTTTTTTGGGGGGTGGGCGGGGGGGTGTTTGTGTTTTGAACAAACTATAGAGCAGTGATATTTTTTGGGGTCATAATTGTCAAAATCAGTGGTTCTGAAACTTTTTTTCACCAAGTTCCACATCAGTTACACCTTGCAATTTTATATCGCTTGAAAATGATTCCCCAAGAGCAGCAACACTTGAAATAAACTATTTTTTAATTTTAACCAGACACATTAAGAATGTTTGCATAGAGTATCAGTATCGGATCGGTATCGCTAATACCAGCCTGAATTTGAATCGGATCAGAAAGAAAATCAGTAGGATTGCACATAACTAACACGCCACAGTACTCGCAATGGGACACATCACTGTGGGTCACGACTCATGTACACACCATGTCCGCATTTTTTAAGTTCTGGGGATTCTCTCTGGTCTTAATTTCATACATTAATACTAATATAAAATCAAATAATCTTTAAAGCAACAAAATACAAAATCGATGAATTGTTGCAGGTCTAATTTCCATGTGATTTATCTGTTCAAAGCAGTTTCAAACTACAAGCAAACAAAGAACCTGCACAGCAGTGCTAACCTGACTTTAAAATTGGATCTTGCTTGCGACTCCTTGTAGAACTCCTTGTGATACAGTTCCTGAGTTCCCGATTGGATGATAAAATCTGATCCCATTCTAACATGTGGTGTGTAGGCAGCTATGTACAGAGCTTGAGGACTGCACGGATCAGTATTATGTTACAAATTAGTTATTTTGGAACCTTTTGCAATGTGGAAAGAGTATGTTTAACCTATTTTTGTTTGGTGAAGCAGGGCTAGACATTCATCCCAAACGCATGACATGGATTGGTGACAAGGGCATGTACATGCACCCTACCTTATTGCACTTCTCTTCTTTTCGATTGCAGCAGATTCAACTACGAGCTTCCTTTATTAATCAGGTTGAGATGTCTTTGGTTACACAGCATTATGTAATCATCGTCTTGACTTGTTTACTGAGCTGTGTTTGATCACAGTGTGTTAAAAAAATATGTAATAGACTGGGTAAAGTGAACTTTGGTATCTGTTCAGGACAAAATGTTATCAGGTGAAACCTCATCCGGCATGTTTTCAAATTTCCCCTCTTTGTTTCTTTTTTGTAGGAGACTACGTTGTGCTGACGGTCTTCTTTGACTTGAGCAGGAGAATGGGCTACTTCACAATCCAGACCTACATCCCTTGCACTCTGATTGTTGTTCTCTCTTGGGTCTCATTCTGGATCAACAAAGATGCCGTGCCAGCCAGGACGTCGCTAGGTAAAGAAAAAGCTAATGCAAAATCTTTTCAGTTTTGAAACAGTTTCCTATTTGGGGCCATTGACCGTTATGTCTGTGAAAAAAGTATTTGGTGGTGAGTTGACCTCACACTGAAAAATAGTTTACTTTGGTGTCCTCTTTCCTTCCTTGCACCATCTTTCCTCCGCCTCTTATTACCCTCTGAGACAGGCTTATGAATCTAGTCCATCTTGATTAGAAGCCCCTACCCTGGCACATGTTTTCTCACATGCCTAATGAGACATTCATTATGTAGTGCAGATGAAAAGATGCCGCCTCAGCAAAATAGCAATAATACACGTTGCTGCTTCAATTCAACACAAACTAGAAAGGACACTGAAAAAAACAAGAGCAAAAGTTTAGTTATCAACAAAACATGTCAGGCTTTGAACTTCTTTAACCCTCAGGGGACATCCTTGGGAGTTCATCCATACGTTTCTCTTTGTCAGCTAGAAATCTTGACCTGGACTCTTGTGCAATGTGATCATTAGCGAGCGTTGCTTAACGTGTAATAATCCGCCTGGGAAGAAACCCTCCCCCCACCTCGTTGTTGTCATTACTCGGTCTCGCATTAATCTCTAAAAATAGACTTCTTCAACTCCCGCTGACGATTTGTGGTGGAAATGCTCCCAGCGCCAAATCCCCTTTTTAAAATTACACCAAGAAACAAATATCTTAATTTTATTTTTTGAAAGATTATACAGACAGTACACGCAGCCAGGTGGTTAGGGAGTGGATTAATGTAGATGACATCATTACTAATCCTTCAATGCCACCCAGAAATAAACCATTTCACTCACAATGCCGAGTATTAATCTTAAGGCAGACGGATGTGTTTTGGTCCGCACCAAATATAGACTCGCGTCAGCTCCCACACAAGCCTCCCTATTTATGCAAAGCTTGTGTTTGTTTACTTCTACTTGAAGGCTGCCAAATGTGCCATATCAGTGACCATGCACACATGGTAACGCCCTCTCACCCTAACCTTTTCTCCATCTTCATTACAAATATACAGGGAGAAATATCTCCAGATGGGGTTTATTGGAATGTAGCGCCAGTGTTGGTGGTCAATGGCAGATAAACCATCAAGCATATGGATCACGGAAGTGGAAAACAGCTGCTCAGGCCTCCCCTTGGGGAATCGAACTGTTAAGAGCTCTTGATTAAACAGCTATCGTTAATCCTCTTTTTGTTGCAATATTTCTTCACCTCATTGCAGTGACTGCCTTGTGAAATATCACAAAGTTAAAATATCCAAGTGGAAAAAGAAAACAAAAGAAGCCATACTCGGGAAAATGTGTACCTTCTAGAAAACTTGAAATCAGAAATATCCCACCTTCTGACCTAAAAAGTATACTGCATAAATTCCTACTTACAAAAGGTGTTACAAATCTAAAAATAAATATGACATCACCCTCCCTGTGAAAGCCGCAATTTTCTGCTTTATTTTTGTGTTTCTATTCTGTTTACACAGTGCCAACACATGGGTAGGTACAAAGTCGACTTGGCATTTTTTCTGTCTTCAGACGTGGGACTCTGCTTGTGAGTAAAGGGTACAATAGTCCTCAAAAACGACCTGGGAACCTATATGCTATACTATATGCTAATATCTGATTGCAGGATTCTGTTTTGCTTCATATAAGTGTGCACAGTTGCTTCAATCTGTATTATTGGCACACGCAACAATAATCTCCCTGTGTAAAATAGGCATGTATTAGTTTTTTGTACTAGTTAAATTACCGTACAAACAAATATACTATATCAGACGACCCGATCCGTTGGTTGATGTAATGCAACTGAAGAAACGGCTTCATATTCACCACATGCAGTGTATAAAATAAATTGAACAATCGCCAAAGAGGTAGGTTTGTTGTTAGTGTATTACTGTAGTTTTTAGAATAATCACCAATAATAACTTGTGGTTGACAGTCATGTTTTTTGGTGTTTACTTTTTATTGTAAAATTTGAAATCAGACCTCAGAAGTTTGAAGTTCCTACTTCCCGGTAGTCTGGAATGCAAATTACAATTTTAAACTCACATTGTACTTTGGGGCTGTAGAAAAATAGACAAACATTGATAATGATAATAATTAGTCTATGGAGGACATTGGGTTAGAGTGTACCATAGTAAAAATAAAATGACACCTGTTGTATGCTAGTTTCTTTCACTAAAGTTTATTCAAAATACTTAAAAAGTCCGCTTGATCAAGAAAAATCATTACTTGTACGTATTGTAGCGCAATCAATCGCAACTAGACTGTTCAGTTTGTTTTGGAAGATGTCTCAAATCATGCTTGAAGAAGAGATAGGACAGCTACTACAGCTGTCTATTCTAGTCTTTCACTAGTTTCTTACCATACAATCCCAACATGTTCTTCTTTGTCCGTGACCAGGCATCACCACTGTGCTGACCATGACCACGCTGAGTACCATAGCCAGGAAGTCTCTCCCTAAAGTCTCCTACGTGACTGCCATGGACCTGTTTGTGTCCGTCTGCTTCATCTTCGTCTTTGCTGCGCTAATAGAATACGGCACGTTGCACTATTTTGTTAGCAACCGGAAGCCCAGCGCCAAAAAGGATAAAAAGAAGAAAAACCCGGTAAGTGACCTTCTAAAGCTAAATAAGGTCGCCTTGTAGTTCTAAGCTGTGTAACATTAAACAATGTTCCACGTATTTTTTATATACTGTAGGTGAAGGTTCAATTACATACTGGATGTTCCTCCTAAAGTATTACGCTGAAGTTAATCCTCAGGAAAAAAAATGGTGCTTAGCATCCCTAAGGGAGCATCTTCCCAATCACTGTCACCTCGATTTACTCAATGAGAGAGGCCTTAAACTCAAAGTGTTGCCTAATCCCCCTGCACATCTGTTACACTTGTAATTTAGACCCAGATCACATGACACACAAGCACTGCCCTCATTTTAGCCTTCAATCCATCAAGAGATCATGGAGCCCCTGACCAAAGGGCAGAGAGCAATTCCCCCCCACCAAAGAGTGTCGTTAAATATTACTTTGTAAAAACTGTCTTAATTTCTATATTTAGATTATGTCGTAAATACGTATAGATTACAGCTGTTGCTATTGATTATGTTGGTAATCAATTATGTTATGGATATTCAGTTATAAACATACTAATGAAACTGGTGGGAAAGAAACATGCTTGTACTCGTATGAGAAAGACACTTCTTTACAGATTGGTCTTTTGCCACTGCATGGTACCAACTTGGCTCAACAAAACCCACAACGGACACGTTTCTATCAGCAAAGCAGGTACTATAAGGTACTATTTACTAGCACCTGGTCAGCCGGGGTGCAGCAATGCCCTTCTAAAAGAAACACAGACGCCAACATGAGCAGACCCCTTTTGCATAGTGTTACACCCCACAGTCCCCACTTACAGTAGCTGCAACTATCTGTGTCCCTACAGTTGTTGCCCTTATTTTCCTTCTGAGTACAATTTGCCAAGTATATCTGGTACTGTGTCGTGGCAAAGCCACAACAAGATACTGTATAAATCACCATGTATCCTGCCTTCCTATGCGTCCTCATATGTATGTCTCAACAGTATCTCCATTCTGGGTTAGATGTAAAATGTCAAATTTTCATGCATTATCTTGTTTTGTTTTCATTGTAATTGTTATTGACATCTCGTTTTTTTCTTTTTGTTGCTGTTTGTTCTCTTATTCAATTCCTCACATTCTTTGTTTCCTGTCCGGACAAAAGCTCCTCCGGCTCTTTTCCTCCAAGGTATATTGCCTGTGTCTGACTGCATGCGTCTGCTGCATTTTTTGGCTCGTTTGAGCGTTGAGCACCTTACCTGCTTTATTGTCTGCTCTACAGCAAAATATGCCTCCTTTCAGTTCCCTGCCTTTTATAAAGTTATACACCTCTTCATTTACTTAACAGGGTTGAGAAAGAAAAACAACATTAAAAAGGTGTTCTCTGCTGTGCACAGAGCGGAGGCAGCCAGCCAGACATTCTCAAGCAGTGTTTTCTTTTTGTGTTCACTATTTAAATAAGTGTCCCACTGATCCTGTACCGTGTAGAACACTGCAGTCCAGGCCCAGCGCGGACTGGTTCTGGCTTCCTCTGTCCTGTTTCACTGTTGTTGTTTCAGCCAAAGAAAGTATATTTTTTTCCCTCCCCTCCGTTCTGCCAATGAAACTTTACCTATGTGTTTGCTGGGCTTCTCAACCTGACACTTCCTACAGAGTCAGCAGAGCCTTAACAGACTGAAACAGACAACCCCTGCAGTGTGTTGACTTTAATTAGGAGGTGCTTTGAACATCAGGTAAGTTGGTACAGCCAAGACAGGCGCTAGACAACTCAAATCTAGACCTACATTTTATGGACAATGGTTTCGGATCACATCTCTAATATTCCCCTTATCCTTTTCTGTCCACCTGACATGAGCAAAAGTATAAAATGGGAAGGCAGGACCAGACTTCCCTAATTTCAGTCCCCTCTTCTATGATCTCAAAGGATGAGCCTAAACTCGGCAATCTGGTCCTTTTGATCACTACCCAAATTTTCTGGCCGAAGGTTGTTTTTGTCCAGCAATCTGTATGCAACACATCACAATACAACAACTGGAAGGGAATTGAGGGGGGCCTGAGCAGCTCTGCCAGTAGACATCACCTACAACCTCAAGCGCCACAAAGTCCTCTCCGTCACGACCAAAAACGTATTGACCCTATTTGTGGTTGGGAACACACTGTTGATTAAATTGCAATCTGAAATCTGTTTTCACCTTCACAAGGTGAAGCAATCAGTACATTAAGCCATATGCCAGTCACATGGTTCCTATTCCCCTACTCGGGATGCATCCAAGAGACATCTGGGCATGCCAAGAAACCAGTCGAGGTAACAGTAACCCCTAAATGTAGAGAATTGCTGGTACTACTCAGAGTTTCCCACCTTAACTCTTAGGCATATGGTGGGAATGTAGACCAGTAAATTACGCCAATCCACCTTTTGATGTCTTGATCCAAGATATCCCTAGGATACCGGAACCCTTCCACCATGGACAGGACTTTGCTCACAACTTCAAGAGCGCAATTAACCCAGATAACCTCTAATTTAGAGATTCTGTTTATTCTGTTTGTTCTTACATGTTAATTCTATATCTTAGAAAAATGGATTCTTCCAACTTTGTGAGAACTCTGTGGTCGAGGCCAATCTCTGTCCCTCCTGGATGAGCAGACATACATTCTTATAGACACATTCCAAAATGTTCCAAAAAAGAATAAAACATTTCCAGAAGAATAGAAGCTGCTCTATCAACAAAAGACAATGTTATCTGTATTTGTCCTTTGTATTTGTGTAGTGGTCCAGCATCCAAAACCTTTGTCCATATCGTGTAGAAATCTGCTTATCTACAAGCGAAACTCACAAAGATGGTCATCAATGCGGAATGAAAGCACAGTCTCAAATAACCCACATTTTGTGCAAGGTTGTCTACTTTTCAGTCAGTTAAAGTTGCCAATGCCAGTGTGTTCCTTTTTTGGGGTTTTATTTTTCTTCCTTTGTTTGCTGACACCCACCCAGCACAGCCCGGCGTGAGCGGGACGCTGCTAATGCTCCTTCTGCTTGAGCTTCCACTCACTGCGCTGCCTCCGATGCAACCAATCCCCTTTGAGAACTGAGTCATAACCTGCTCGGCTAAATGCCTTCATTAACTCAAGACATTGTCTACTCATTCGGACCTAAAAAAAATAAAAATAACAAAGCGCTTTAAGCGACCCGTATGTTTGGGGTTATGTGTCATTTTCAAAAGGGACAGCGGGTTTGTGCACAAATCCTGGGCTAAATGAGGCCGTAGGGAATGAACTGTTAAGTCAAGTATTTGAAGCTTGTAAGGATGCATGCTAACAGCATATAACGCTATGTTCTAACAAGCAATTCTCCTATTTTGCTGTAAGCATGGCCTCATGTAGTGAGTAGAACCTTTTCAATGATGATTTGTGTGTGTTAGAACAACACATTTTGGAAAACACTGGTATCAAATTCTTCAAAGTTTTTCAAGATGCTTGGCGGCACATTACCTTTCAAAATAAGTCAAGTTTGACACTTTATTAGCAAAGTCAAGGATGCTTCGAATGCTGCCAACGCATTTGTTCCGCCATGCAGCTAGAAATTCAGTTTCTGCAACAAAAAAGTGGTGTGATGTTTAAACTTGTCATTTTTTAATATTGATTTTCTTCCACACTCAGTTCCTTTTCTAGTGGCTCTGAGGGCCAAACATTTTACTCAACAGCATAGAGTACACTGCAAAAAATAGCTGACAAAATATAAGATAAAAAAAATTAGATTTTAGGGATGATTACTAAAAACTAGTAAAAAAATATCTGTCTATGAAACTAGTTAATTTTATTTAATACATTGTAAATTAAGATTTGTATATCTAGAAATTTAGCAGGAATTTAGAGCTAAAAATTTGTGTTTTCTTGCAATTTCTAAATTAACTATCATTGGGATGTTGTAGAATCTTTAAACCTGATATTCCATGTAGGGAAAACCAAAATATCTTATTTTTAAACGAGAACAGACAAAATATTATGCATTTAAAAATTCAAATTATGTAAAATCAGTGACTAAAAAGTAAATAGCTCTCAAAGCTAGGGGAATTTCTAGAAATTACATTTTAAATCTTGGCAAGTGGCAAATAATCTGCAGTGAACCAGTTGTCTATTAGAGAGAAGACCTGTATCTATAAATTTCAAATAATTTTTTCAACGTTACAGGGGATGTTTGCAACCTTTACGCGGATCCTGCAGTGTGTTAACTTTCCAATTTGTTTTAAGTATATACCCTGCCCACTTAAGGCTTTGAGTACGTAATGATATCAACTCGTAGCTGTGTATGTTGTTTGCGAATGATAACGATTTAGTAAAGTTTAGCTACTAACGTTAAGGGTGTACCGATACAATACAATATCTATATTAGGGCTTTGAATTTTGGCCATTACCAATATTGATCTGATAGGATATCAGCACGAATCATAGCACATGTTTTTAGTATGGAATGTTAGGAAAGGTTTAATTAAGTGAATTTACTCAAACAGAAAACTGTGATAAGTCTGGATGCACTAAGTTAAGCCCATGACGCAGTTATTTCAATTCTGTGGGCACATTTGTCCCTGGATACTTTCTAATACGCTTCTGCCTTGGATACTTTGTATCTGTAAGTAATATGCAACTATACTGTAATATTTGATACTTGTTTGTATTAACACACGTGGTGTTTAAGACTGCAATAGTGTTCAATTATAGGGCACTTAGGTATGTCTAGCTTGTGTGCTATTGTGTGCTTAGCTGTTGTGTAGCTACTATCTCCTACATTTATCAAAGACTTCACTAAAATATGAGAAAATACCAACTGTGTGTAACAATTGGAGGACATTTAGATGTTAACTGACTGTCCAGCTTTAGCTTCAGAATATAATTCGATACTGCTGATGTCAAACTGATATCAATATAGGACTGGGAAAAACCCTATACACAACGATGCGGAGCGGCCACAGGTGCATTTGGAACAATAATCAATGGAAAAATGCTTTAGATAATTAATCCTGTGCAAGGAGCGAGAGATTCCAAGTGGGTAGAAACTCGTAAGATTTAAGACGTTACAAAAAGACCTCCATTAATGCTTCTGCTTTGGTTAGCATCTGGGTTAGCGGTCAGCAAACTTTTTAGTAGTCCTCAATTACATTTATAAGGAGGCATGAGTGTGTTTCCTTATAGAGGCGTCTATTAGAGCAGTGGTTCTCAACCTTTTTTCAGTGATGTACCCCCTGTGAGCATTTTTCTAATTCAAGTACCCCCTAATCAGAGCAAAGCATTTTTGAAAAAAAGAGATAAAAAAGTAAAATACAGCACTATGTCATCAGTTTCTTGATTTATTAAATTGTTTAACAGTGCAAAATATTGCTCATTTGTAGTGGTCTTTCTTGAACTATTTGAAAAAGATATAAAAATAGCTAAAACTTGTTGAAAAATAAACAAGTGATTAAATTGTATATAAAGATTTCTACACAGAAGTAATCAACTTAAAGTGCCCTCTTTGGGGATTGTAATAGAGATCCATCTGGATTCATCAACTTCATTCTAAACATTTCTTCACAAAAAAATAAATCTTTAACATCAATATTTATGGAACATGTCCATTAAAAATCCACCTGTTAACACTGAATATTGCATTGTTGTATTTATTTTCACAGTTAATGAACTTACATTCATATTTTGTTGAAGTATTATTCAATGAATACATTTATAAAGGATTTTTGAATCGTTGCTATTTTTAGAATATTTAAAAAATATCTCACGTTCCCCTTGGCATACCTTCAAGTACCCCCAGGGGTACGCGTACCTCCATTTGAGAAACACTGTATTAAAGCAGCGGCCCCTGTGTGGGCAAATACTGTACAGCATTGTCGTAATTTTGAAGCAGCTAAATCAACAGCCATACTGTGCTGAAAAAAATATTACGGCAGCCCATATGATATCATATGCGTTAAAAGGTCTCAGCAGAGACTGACCCATTGTCATTACAGGCCATGCTAATTACAAGCACAGAGGGGGTCATTATCGCTCTATTTGTGTTTTCTTGGCATTAAAAGGCTTCATTATGCAAGTTAAAGGCGCTAATTACATTTTGCTGACTAATGGCTCAATCTCAAATGAGGTTCCTCCCGCTCGGTGCTGCAGACTGACTCATTTTTTTTTTATTCCCCCGCCACCCCCATCCCACTCCCACTCCGACACGATTCCTGTCCAAAGCAGACGCCCACGGTGGACATCCGCCCGCGCTCGGCCACGGCCATCCAGATGAACAACGCCACGCACATGCAGGAGCGTGACGAGGAGTACGGCTACGAGTGTCTGGACGGCAAGGACTGCACCAGCTTCTTCTGCTGCTTCGAGGACTGCCGCTCGGGGGCGTGGCGACACGGCCGCTTGCACATCCGCATCGCTAAGATTGACTCGTATGCGCGCATCTTCTTCCCCACCGCGTTCGGTCTCTTCAACCTGGTCTACTGGGTGTCCTATCTCTATCTCTAAGAGCGCGCGTCCGGCCTTATCACCAATGTGGGACTTCTTCAGTGTTATTCCTTATCAACATCTTATTCGTTTTGGGCGTGACGGACATCGCAAATCTTGTAGCAGTCCATTTAACCGGCATGAAAAGATCGATAAACACTGATTATAATTATCCCTGCGTGTGTTAATCTTCACTGTGCCAATGCCTCGTTTTTGTTGTTTTTTTTTTTTTTTTTGTCGCACCCAGACAAATAGAAAATAACCCGTTGTTGATGTA
The DNA here is from genome assembly GCF_033978795.1 of Nerophis ophidion. Classification (NCBI taxonomy): domain Eukaryota; kingdom Metazoa; phylum Chordata; class Actinopteri; order Syngnathiformes; family Syngnathidae; genus Nerophis; species Nerophis ophidion. Next base: position 60,353,848 of record NC_084614.1, read on the forward strand.
CAGTATATTTTACGTGAAATACTACACAATGTCAATCACTTTTTTAGGGATGGGATACCTTTTCAATCACGGGCGGATGTTATTTTTCTTTTTTTAAAGGGGACGAGAGACTCCCTGCCGAATGTTCTGAACTCCTGTTTTCATGCCAGTGTTGTATTGAGCAAAATAACGTGACCAAAAGCGGTTTGTTAAGTTGCCTCTGCTGGTGGCTGCGTGCCATTTAGAGCAGTCAATGATATTATTATGCTTATCCCTGGAGGAAATGTCTTCTAATAGCACAACGAAACGTCACATTTCTACACGTGGTCAGAGCTATGATGACTGTACAGACACTGTATATATTTTACAATCACACACTGTATATATTATTGCATGCACCTTTCAAGGCCAAAACAATCTATTTTATTGTTTTTTGGGGGGCTGCAGTTGGGTGTCATTCAGGGTTTCAATACACTTTCTCCACACACAGCTGGTCAGGGTAGAGTTTAGTACGTAGGGACTGTTTTGTGTTAAAAGCAGGCATTTAGATCACGAACTGTGCTTGTGCAAGATGAGACACAAAAAAAAGGTGCAGAATGACCTGAATATGATGCCATTTGGTCTAGAGATCAGTGTTAATACTTTTATGTATTTATTTGTTGCATCGATTTGCATATCATACACACATTATAATGCGCCTGGTCTGCCAGAGCATAAAGCAACAGCGCAAGAGGGATCATTAGTGTTTCCTAGTGGTGGGTCAAACTATACTGAAGTATCGATGCCTTATGATACACAAGGAGTGATAGATACTGTGTCCCTCCATGTGTGTCACTTTAAAACTGCGAAGCGCCAACATGATTTTATCAGGAAGAAATGATGTCCTCTCATATCAAATGAAGTCGAAAAAGTGAAAAATTCCGGCGTCTGGGATCATTTTGGTCTTATTGCGCCAAATAAATTAAATGTTCCTATTTTCTGGTTTACTATTTGGCTCATTGACCAGAGTCGCCGGTTTCGTGTTCATTTCTGTACAGATATATGTTTTGAAAAAAAATACAAAATTATATTTGCTAACTATTCATTTTATTCACAGGTAGGGACTTTTTTTGTTAAACAGATGGCAGATGACCATGATAAAACAGTAACACGTTATCTGTGCAGTGTCAATACAGCAAGTGAGTGTGCCATACACTCACTGAAGTGTCATTTACCCATCAGTAGTGTTGCCATATTAGCGAGTAATCAGAACCGTTAAGCGACAAGTCTTGTGGAGACTAAAATGAAAGCACATATCTCTCTTAACGAGCAATGGGTGCTGTTGCGGGCCCCTTCTCCATCGAAAGGCGCTGGCCGGCAGCAAAAAATAAATAAAAGTTTATAGTTTGAAATACATGTTTTTGATAATATTTGTTGCTTACTTTTCGCAAATGCGTAATGGCCAATTATGCAAGTTTGACAATTTTCCCTGCCATCACAAATAGAAACACTGAAATGTGTACAATTATGTAAAAAACAAAAAAGTAGTGAGTTAGAGCTTTTCTGCCTGTCACTCACATGCAAACCGGTTATCAAGTGGAATGGAGAGAACGTTAGGAAAGTTTGCAAACAGAGGCACTATCATGCTAGTTTTAAAGTCAAAAACAAAAATCAATGAACTGCCCAGCCACTAAAAAAAACGTATTTGTATTGTAATTTACGAGTTATAACACTAATACTGAAAAACTAGTATATATTTTCTCCTAGTTTTTTTTTGTTTTTTTTTTATAATATTTGGTCAGTATTGTATATGTGCTTGGAAAACTGCAGTTCACCTAGACGACAAAGCAACATTCCACCCTTAAAACAAGTGTGGGAAAATTACCAAAAAAACACAATGCCACCATTAATTGAGTTTGTCATCAATAGTGGTTTTATTTAAATGTTTTCAACAGTATCTCTGAGATTCCTCTGATTTTAGAATTGCATGGATTAAATGCTCTGCCCGAAAATGTCACATTAAAAACACGCGTTCCATTAAAAAAAACAAAAAAACATGAGCAAGCCTTATTACTGAGCATCTCACTTCATGTTGGTGTATACTTGCTGTCATTCTCTTGGAAGGAAAGCTTATGATTTGTAAATGTGTATAATATATGATGCAAAAACATAAAAAAAATAAACCCTGGCCGTTTTTACAAAACAAAAAACAAAACAAAAAGAAACAAGGGTGGGGGGGGGTGTAAATCACATTATTTCTGTACATAAATGATGAAACGAAGGGTATAAATATATATTTTGTAATTTCCGCTTGTCACACTATATCAAATGACAGTATCTTAGACTTATTTAATGGACTGAACACGGAATAATCCAAGAGTGGATGCTATATATAGTTTATTTATGGTATTTATTTATTTCATGGAAATAAATTGTACTTTATGTTTAAACAAACAAAAAAAAAAATCTACGCATTCGATGCAAAGAGTGCATTTTTGACGTCGATATGTCAGTGCGCCGACTTCTCTTTTTCTTTGTTGTGATCGACGTTCTCACTGAGGCCTGTCCAACTGTTTTGTTTTTTCTATTGTGATTTCTCTGTCATGCCACTACACAACAAGGAGCGATCCGGGAACAATGTCCCATGTGACACGTTTGTCATGTTATTTTATTTTTTTTCCCCTGTACTCTTAACGCTGATCCTGCCACACTACCAGCATCATTGGTTGGTGCACTCAAGCAGTGGTTCTCAAACGTTTCCCACAAATACCACCTCAGAAAACACTTTTCAAGTATCACCATAATACGATACAGTAGCGTAGTAAGCCCAAACATTCATTAAAAGCAATGCAGATGTTTTATTTAACCAGTATATTTCATATTTGTGGGCACTTACATTACAGTTCGAACAGTAACACTGTTTGGATGTTTCATTGTGTGATTCTTTAGATAAAGCCTTCATACCACTAGTAATACCCGTACCAAAGTTTGAGAATCACTGTTCTAAAGCAACCTTTTCCAAACTGAGAGCTGGGATGAAAAAATGTTATAAACTTGTTTTTTTTTTTGTTACCGAAAGGCCCCTTTGTGAAAAGTAAGCTTATTATTGATCAGCAATCAGGCACTCATTTTACTGGCATTATTGATCTGTTTTTTGTGTTATTAATCATAGCTTCATGTACATCAGGGGTGTCCAATTGTCGGCCCCAACACCACTAGTGTGACATGTGGACAACCCTGATGTATTAAGTGTCAAATGTATGCTAACACAGGTTTTATGTCTTCCAGTAAATAAAAGAAACAGAATTTTTATTTTGGAATACTATAGTAGTGTCATATCGCTTACAGTAGGGAAGGAATTAATATGGCCCCATTTCTGGGTGGATCAGATTAGAGGAATAAGGGGAGCGGGGGGTTAATCATTATTCAATGCAGTCTGCGGAAAATGATGGAAAGTGCCACTCTGCATCGCAACTGACGCTGTGGTCAAAATTGGAATTGCTATTAAAAAAAAAACACAGTTTAAGACATTCAACATTCTCCTGCCGGCTAAAGCAGAGGCGGCAAGTTTGTCACGTTTCATGTGCCAGGTATGCCGTGACAAATAGGTTCATATGAATCCCCTACCTATAATGTACATTGTGACACTACTTGTTTTCACACCAGAAAATAACAAAACCAGAATTGTAAAGTGCATATCATTTTTGTTAGTGAGTGTTTGGGGTTAAAAATGACACTTAACCCCCAAACCCCCACTCCCCAGAAAAACTGAAGGCTGCAATGATTATTTTCTTTTTTTTTTTTACTTCTCAAACATTTTAAAGGTTGTTCAATGTTGGTTAAAATGTTTAGCAGGTAAATGTTTTAAAAATAATGCCTACATATCAGCTTTTGTGTTTGTCTTAAATTAATGTGTTGAACCTGACGATAAAACGACTGGTTTTTGAGGGACGAAAAAACATTTTGAATTCAATTTTTTTTTGTTTACTTTTTTGCTCATGTCTTATTCAACGAATATATGAAACATGTCATGTTTTTTTTAATCAGACAATGTCACATTTAAAAATAAATCATGCACTGTAAATGTATACTAATTCAAAACGGACATTGATTAAATTGCCTTCACAGGGTTAAAGTGTGTGTGTATACATATATACACACATATACATACATACATACACACACATATATATATATATATATATATATATATATATATATATATATATATATATATATATATATACACACACACACACACACACACACATACATACACACAGAACCTATCAAAGGGTTGGTATTTTTATTAGATTTTTATATATAATATATATATGTATATATACATATATCTACAGTATATATATATATACACATATATAGATATTTATTTAGGGGTCTAAAATGTTTTTACATGTTTTGAAAATTGAAGGAATGTTTGGCTTTGGGGTGTTGCGGAATAATTGCCAGTGTTACATACACCTCTGAAAGAATCGGACATTGAATTTTTTTTACATGAAAAAAACTATTTTAAGTAGTAAAAATCATGTAACAAATAACAAAAATGACGGCCTAAATACAACAAAAAATAAAGGTTTCCTTCATTCATCGGTTAATATATTCTACAAACGTACAAACAGTGTAGGTTATTGATTGTGTCATAAAAGGATGGCACTTTTAAGTGTGTGTGTATGTCACAAAATTACACGTTAAAAAGGACCAAATTAACCATGTTTACCATTTTTGTGATGTCTGCTATTTATTTTGATACTTATCAATACAACATTTCATTATACAAGTTTCTAATATATATGTTGTAAAAAAAGACGAGTTACAAAGCTTGGTTGAGATTCTCTTGCATCCCATATGTTACTTGTTTGGTATCTATGTCATTCTTCAGTTGTGTGTACATACTGACAATGGGGGGGCACTGGGAGGTATGTGTAGTGTCCAAACCTGTACTTTTCATAAGGGAAATGCACACAGCTGTGAAATTTTACAATAAAATTGTTGCATTCATTTTCTGTGTTTTGATATGTTGTAAGTTACGGTTCAGGTGCTCGATAAACGCCGACAAGAAGTGGACCTGACTAAAATAAGAGTGTTGGAAAGGAAAAAAAAAAAAAAGATAATCCATGATGATTATCATAATTCTAATTGCATCCCTGTTATGTATATTTATTGGTGTGGTGCGTGCGTGACAAGAAGAAAAGATCTGACTCGCTTTTCATCACCTGTGGGATCAGAGGCTTGTGCAGCCCTTTGAGACACTAGTGATTTAGGGCTTATAAATAAACTTTAATTGATTGATTGATCACCTGTCGGTTTGCTTGCATGAACGTCTCTCGAAAACGTCCCGTGTTCGCGTCAAACAGGTAAAGCGTGACATTTAGGGACATATTTGGCAATCCACCCCCTGGTGGACCGAGTAGTTTTGGGTCGCAGCTGCAGCTACGGCCCTGCAAGAGAACACCCTTTCATGGACTCAAGTGGAGTGCAGAGATGAGAGTATTTTATTAAAAATGCATAATGCCCATGAATCATCTCTGAGGACTTGGTTGTCTTTGATCACTCTGTGTGTAAGTGTGTGTGCGTGTATGTGTTGATTGACAACATGAGTAGGTTGGGTTGTCAGTGTGAAAACCAAAATGAGTTCTTACAATGAACTGACCTGGAGGCTCTGCTGTCTTGTGAAAGATCAGATGTGATTTATTGCATACTTGTAAAAGAGGCAAGGGGTTGCTATGGTAACAATTTTGATATCAATACATAAACTATTACTAAGGTGATGTGATTTTTTTTTTCTGTCACGTGAAAACAATTTACACAAACTGAACTCAGTGCTACTTTGAAATAACTTTCAAAGAAATGTGTAAAAATATACAAGTAAAAATGCAATATATATATATATATATGTGTGTGTGAAAAATCACAAGACTACATCTCTACAGAACCTTTTCATGAGCGGTTCCCTCAATCAGATGATTGATGGAAATCCTCATGAAACAGTTCTGTAGAGATTAAGTAGTCTTGTGATTTTTCCCACACATATATATTGCGCTCAAGACACACATATATATATATATATATATATATATATATATATATATATATATATATACACACACACACACATACATATATATACATATATATAGTTGAGGTTCATGTGGTTTCTCCGTTATATATTGCTCAATACTCTTTCTGTGTGGAGTTTGCATGTTCTCCCCGTGAATGCGTGGGTTCCCTCCGGGTACTCCGGCTTCCTCCCACTTCCAAAGACATGCACCTGGGGATAGGTTGATTGGCAACACTAAATTGGCCCTAGTGTGTGAATGTGAGTGTGAATGTTGTCTGTCTGTGTTGGCCCTGCAATGAGGTGGCGACTTGTCCAGGGTGTACACCGCCTTCCGCCCGATTGTAGCTGAGATAGGCGCCAGCGCCCCCCGCGACCCCGAAAGGGAATAAGCGGTAGAAAATGGATGGATATTGCTCAATACCAGGGTAGAGCGGAATATACGTTAAGTCAGGAAAAAAACACAGACTGTATAATCCTTACAAGCTTGTTTTGCAGGTTTCCCTGCTCTTCAGGGGATTTTATTTTTATTTATGTTTATATATTTATCTACATATAGATTATGGATGTCAAAATTAATGCGATAATGTGTTAACTGTAAGTTCCCTTAACTGTGATTTTTTTTTTTTTTTTTAACGTGCAATTATCGTTTTTGACCCTTGGTCCGTTTCGTAGTTCGGGGAAATGTGTGATGGCGTCCAGTTACTGTTGAGCCGTAGAAAATAGCTAGCAGAACTGCACAAAGAAAGGGGGACCTTATGGAAATGCAAAGTCATGGCTAGTCGTTCTCCGGACAAGACAATTTTACCTTCAATCGCCGTGAGAGGACGTCATTGGAGCAAACACTGAGCGCGAGGCGAAGCTTCACATCCTTGTTTGGATTACATTTAAGTGCATTAATAACATAACATGTAGATTGTGACTAAAACTGCTTTAGTAATACGAGCTCAGCAGAAACAAGACTGTAGGGAGGAAGTCTAAAGTCCTGTGAAAACATATAAAATATGTTCTCTTACTATCAGTCACGCCTTGTTGGCGACTTCACAATAGCGCTACGCTTCACATCCGGTTTAACAAACAAAACAACAAAAAATGATCTTGCTATTTTACTCTTTGTTATACCGTGATATTTCTACCTAACTAAATGTTTTTTGGCAGATTGAAAATAAGTGTATTGTAATGTTAGCGGCGATATGAAGGAAGAAGATTGTCTTTGAACAACCTCTTCTTTTTCTTTGCTACAACTGAGATTGGATTTAATACTGCAGGCATGCCTGCCACTGCCCTCTTAAGCCCACACCGTGTAATTACAGTTCACTTCACAATTACTACCATCACTCTGGTATATTATTTTATTATAATTATAACAATGATTCAGAGTCCATAATTGCAGAATGTTTAACAGGCTGAATATTAAATGTTATTAATAAATAGGTAGGGAAGGTTAACACATTGCCATGCAGAGATATGAAGGCCATTAACTTGCACCACTGTGCAGAAGTTTGGGTCAATAATTCCAAAAGCACACTATATACACTCATCACCCTGCAGAAGAAAGTGTCTTTCATAAGGCAGGATATAGGGATCACACAAATACTGTATAGTTTTCTTCTATTCAAAACTATTGACATTTTTAAATCTTGTGGAACTACAAACAGTACAAATTACACTTAAAGCAAAAAAAAGTGCAACTTGAGTAAAAGATTGATATTTTATTAAAACCTGTAAATGTATCATTGTATATAATGATTAGAAAGCTAGTTAAGAGAGTTTCACTTCTTCCCACTCTTTTTTTAAATATGAAAAAAAAACTACCCATTATGCATTTTCATTTTTTATGTGTTTTTACTTTTAAAAAGTTGTTTTTATTTCTGCACCTTACTATAATGTTTTAAAGATTTCCATTTTTTGTTTTTTAACACGTCCAAAAAAACTTGCACAAATACTGAATATTAGAAACATTTAATCATGTAGAAAAAATATCACTTAACATTTTTGACAATCAAAGCATGACTGTAACAAACCACATGTGTTATTAACTTTTGAAACTACTATCTAAACATGGAAGTTTACCTCCTCTCCTCTAAATGCAAGTGCTCCTAAAGTAGGAATACACATGTATTCCGACAAAATACAACATCTGGCAAGACACTAGGGCTGGGCGATACGGCCTTTTATTATAATCGATTTTTGACCATGTCACGATACACGATGTATATCACAATATTTTGCCTTGAATGAAAACTTGATGCATATAATCACAGCAGTATGATGATTCTATGTGTCTACATTAAAACAGTTTGGTTTAATATTTGCTCATTTTAAACTTTCATGCAGAGAGGGAAATCACAACTAAGTCAATTTACCAAAACTGTATTTATTAAACAGTTATTAAGCAGTGGCACAAACATTCATGTCATTTCAAAACAGAAAGTGCAAGATTGTCAGAGACATTTTAAAACAAGCTATTAGTGCACTTTTGTGCATGATGTCACTAAGATGACATAACAGTAAATTAAAGTGTACTTTTGTACTGAATGCCACTACAATAGATTCAAACAAATAAAGTGCACTTTTTTGCATGATGTCACACAAGATATTTCAATAAATGTCAAATAAAAATGAGCTGCATAACACGAAATCAAATAGTGTATGTCCTTCACTTTGTGGTAGTTTACTGTGGACATTATCTCCTGTTGACTATTTTTTTCACACAGTATTGATCTGGAAATGGTTGCTTCGGCATTTTGTTGGTTTGGCACAGGCCGGAGATGTTGACATGCCGAGTTTCAAGCACTCTTCATTCTCTAGCGGGTGACTTTTCAAATGATGCTAAAAATTAGCAGTCATGCTACTTTTTGTAGCAACGCTTTTGCCGCATACTTGACATATTACAGTTGTCTGTTCAACATCTTGCCTCTTGAAGCAAAACCACCGCCAGACTATGGACCCCTTGCTGTTTTTCTTGGGAATTAATTATTCTTCCTTCATTTGCTACCAGATTTGCACCTTCTCTCTCTCTCGTATTACTCTCAACACACAGTTAGCATCAGAGCTAATGTTACCCATGTAGCGACCTGTCTGCTCGGGAGGGCATGTGATGTTACACGTGCGACAGTGTGTTACGTATGTAAGAAGGTGCGCTTGTTTTATGTCTCAGTGAGAAGGAAATACAAGAAAGAGTGAGAAAAGCCTGTAGTGTAACACCCGCAACAAAAAGCAACTGCGTGAAAACATATACCCGAATATCACGATATAGTCATTTTCTATATCGCACAGAGACAAACCTGCAATTTATTGAGTATATTTGATATACCGCCCAGCCCTCAAAAGACACCAATGCGCAGCAAGTATTTTTTAAAATTTCGTTTTATAAAAGTGTAAATAACCTTTTTGTTATGATCCGCTGCCCGGATCATATTCTGTTTGGGTTTTCGAATCACTTGTGTTTTCTGTTGGTTTTGGACTCCTTCGGTTCCTGTTTGTGCACCTCTGAGTTGGTTACTATAGCTCCTTATTTTCACATGCCACTTGTGATCCGGACACGCATCTGTTTTGTAATCACTGACATTATTTAAGCCTGCCTTTTCCTTTCAGTCAGCCTTGCTTCTTTATTTGTGTCACGCAACCATCACGTAAGTGTTTGCTTGTCTCCAAGCCCCCTGCGAGTTATCATAGTCTGTGCTAAGTGTAGCCTTAGCTTCCGGTGCGCTCGGCACCTTATCCAGTCGATTTATTTTCTGTTTTGCACCTGTTCTGTGTTATTTTTACCAGTAAATCAACTCCTTACCTGCAAGTCCTGTCCGGATTCGTCTTTTGCATCCTGGGAGAACAAAATCCCGCATCACCATGCACCCGTTCCGTGATACTTTTCGCCTTGAGCTATTTCAAAAAGCATGGTGTTTAAAAAAAAAATTAATGAAAACAAAATAATAGTCGAGTTATGGTATTAAAAACTGTTTCGGGTACACTCGACGAAAAATTATATCTTTCTGCAATTTATCCCAATTAATTTTGAGTTAACTATGGAAATTGCAATTCTTTGCGATTAAATACTTTGACAGCTCTAACACACATATGTATGTATATGCATGTATATACATGTATATACATGTATATATATATATATATATATATATATATATATATATAACATACATATATATACATATATACATGCATATACATACATGTATATACATGTATGCTTCAGGTGAGAGCCTTCCTGATTACTGATGGTCTTCAGCTCTTGGGAAATTGTGTCTGTAATTCCAGTTGTGTCCTCAGGGGTAAATGGGAGCCAAACTTACATCATTTGGACATGAGGCCTTTTGTGTGGGTGAAGGCTTTAGCCTTGTGTAGAGTTTGCCAAAACATCCATCCATCCATTTTCTACCGCTTATTCCCTTTCGGGGTCGCGGGGGGCGCTGGCGCCTATCTCAGCTACAATCGGGCGGAAGGCGGGGTACACCCTGGACAAGCCGCCACCTCATCGCAGGGCCAACACAGATAGACGGACAACATTCACACTCACATTCACAAACTAGGGCCAATTTAGTGTTGCCAATCAACTTATCCCCAGGTGCATGTCTTTGGAAGTGGGAGGAAGCCGGAGTACCCGGAGGGAACCCACGCATTCACGGGGAGGACATGCAAACTCCACACAGAAAGATCCCGAGCCTGGATTTGAACCCAGGACTGCAGGACCTTCGTATTGTGAGGCAGACGCACTAACCCCTCTGCCACCGTGAAGCCCTTTGCCAAAACAATATATATATATATATATATATATGTATATATATATATATATATATATATATATGTATATATACACATACATATATATATATATATACATATATATATATATATATATATATATACATATATATATATATATACATATATATATATATATATATATATATATATATATATATATATATATATATATATATATATATATATATATATATATATGAACACATAACTAATAAAGGAATATGTGTAAGAAGATCCATGTATATTCATGTTATTCATTATTCATGTCACTTTTCCCTGCATTGTGTGTGATTTCAAAAATAGCCAATGCTAAAAGTTAGGGATGTTCCCATCAGGGATTTATGCTGCTAATACCGATCATTAATGAGTGAGATATCAATCACATGTATTAACTGTAATCATGCCGAGTGCTATTGACAGTTAAACTTCTCAGCCTCCTCAGACCACAGGTGCAACATGCCCAGGACAGCCTGCAGTTTGCGTACCAGGAAGGCGTTGGTGTGGAGGATGCTATCCTTTACCTGCTGCATCGAGCCCACTCACACCTGGATAAGGGAAATGGCACTGTGAGGATCCTGTTCCTGGACTTCTCGAGTGCCATCCAGCCCCGCCTCCTTCAGGACAAGCTCTACAAAATGCAAGTGGACCCCTGCCTGGTTGCCTGGATTTCGAACAACCTCACCGACAGGCCACAGTACGTCAGACTGAAGGACATCACGTCTGACACTGTGATCAGCAGCACCGGAGCACCGCAGGGAACGGTGCTGGCCCCTCTTCTCTTCACCCTGTACACCGCTGACTTCTGCTACAACTCAGAGCTGTGTCACATCCAGAAGTACGCGGATGACACAGCCATCGTCGGGTGCATCAGGGACGGCAGAGAGGAGGAGTTTCGGAACCTGGTGAGGGACTTTGTTGTCTGGTGCCACACGAACGTCTTGCAGCTCAATCCGTCAAAGACCAAGGAGCTTGTCATTGACTTTGGGAGGTCGAGTCCACGGTCACAACCTATTGTGATCGAGGGAGTTGAGGTACAGACCGTGGACTCATTCAAGTACCTCGGGGTTTGGGTGGACAATAAGCTGGACTGGACTGTTAACACGGATCACCAGTACAAGAAAGGACAGAGCAGGCTGTACTTCCTCAGGAGACTGCACTCCTTCAACATTTGTAGAAAACTCCTGTGGATGTACTACCAGTCTGTGGTTGCCAGTGTTCTGTTCTACATGGTAGTGTGCTGGGGGGGCAGTACATCTAAGAAGGACAGCTCCAGACTTGAGAAACTGATCAGGCCGGCCGGTTCTACAATCGGAATGAAACTGGACTCACTGGTGACGGTGGCAGAGAAGAGGACTGTTGACAAACTAGTGAGCATCCTGGATGATGCCAGTCACCCTCTGCATAGCGTTATCAGTAGCCAGAGGAGCCTGTTCAGTGCTAGACTGCTTCATCCCAAGTGCAGGACTAATAGACTCAAGAACTCCTTTGTCCCACACGCCATTAGACTGTACAACTCCTCTCTGGGACGGGGGACGGGGGGTATTAGGATGACAGGGGATTCAAAACATTAACAGTGCAATACGTTTTCATAACATGGTCACTACTGCCTACTTTGTCTTGTTATATTCTTATTTTACTGTTATATTGTTATTCCCATTGTTTTTATTCTTTTTGTAATATTTCTCTATTTTGTTTCCATTTAAACCCCCATTATTTACTTTTTACTTATTTCTTTAAATTGACCTCAACTCTGTACACTGCTGCTGGAATTTTAATTTTCCTGAAGGAATCAATAAAGTACTATCTATCTATCTATCTAAACCATATCAACACAATAATTAAACTACTTGGTTATTGATAATTCTGTTTAGTAAGTTAGTAGTTATTCACAGTAATTATTCTCAACTGTTTGATCAAAGCAAAAGCAAATCATAGCAAATTATATTTATATATCTAGTGACTCAAAGTGCTTTACACAATGAAACCCATTATCTATTATATGACCTCTTTAATGGGGCAAAAGTGTGAATAATAATTGGACAAACTTAATGTATATTTGGCCTGGAATTAATACTGTATTAGACTTAGCACCTTTATTCAAGTAAAATAAAATGACTCAAGTAAAAAAACTTTCTTTTTCAATACATCAACATTAAGGGGCTTTCTTTACTTTGTAGCCTTAAACACCTGACCTCCAATAAGCATAATGTCAAGTTACCACACTAACGCTTCATTAAGCGTGTGTGGAAATGTCAGCTGTAAAATGGTTTGACCTTTCTGACTAAGCAATGACAGCCGGTGGTGCGGCCGTGACTCTACGTGGCCATTTTCAAACCAGGTCAGGTCTCTCACTCCCAGGCGCTGCTGTACGACTTGTTCCCTCAGACGATACAGTACTTAAACACGCATTAATTAATTAACTCAGCTTACCTGTCAAGACGCAGGCGGATGATAAATAGGATGATTGTTGCACTGGGACCACTGGCCTTATGTGCACACAACACAGAACTACGTTAGCATCCATCCCTGGAGACCTGGGCAACATTATTGACTCGGGGGCCACATAGAGAGAAAAAATGCATACATATATATATATATATATATATATATATATATATATATATATATATATATATATATATATATATATATATATATATATATATATATATATATATATATATATATATATATATATATATATATATATATATATGTGTTCTCCCCGTGAATGCGTGGCTTCCTCCCACCTCCAAAAACAGGCACCTGGGGATAGGTTAATTGGCAACACTAAATTGGCCCTAGTGTGTGAATGTGAGTGTGAATGTTGTCTGTCTATCTGTGTTGGCCTTGCGATGAGGTGGCGACTTGTCCAGGGTGTACCCCGCCTTCCGCCCGATTGTAGCTGAGATAGGCGCCAGCGCCCCCCGCGACCCCTAAAAGGGAATAAGCGGTAGAAAATGGATACATATATATATATATGTATATATATATATGTATGCATTTTTTCTCTCGATGTGGCCCCAAAGTCAATAATTACATATACATACATACATATATACAGTGTATATATATATGTATATATATATACATATATATATATATATATATATATATATATATATGTATGTATGTATATGTATGCATTTTTTCTCTCGATGTGGCCCCCGAGTCAATAATGTTGCATATATATATATATATATATATACAATGTATATATATATATATATATATATATCTTGATTGGTTTATCCAGAGAATAGTGCTCGATACCGTGGTAGAGCGCAATATGTATGTGTGGGAAAAATCACAAGACTACTTCATCTCTACAGAACTGTTTCATGAGGGGTTCCCTCAATCATCAGGAGATTTTTATGGAAGCATTCACATACAATGGTTTATATAGGGCACAGAGTGGGTGGGTACAGTTAGGCGTAGGGGCGAGGTGATTGGCTCATGTGTTACCTAGGAGGTGTTTCCGTCTGTGACGGCATGATGATATGATTTCACTGCGCTTGTTGAGGGATGACAGGTCTGGATGATATATAATGAACAGTTTCTCTTTTAAGCATAGGCTGCATCTTTTATTACCACTGTTGTAAGGTGTGCTGGATGCAAGAATTTGCCATGTTATTGAACATTTGGAACCTCAAAGACAATAATGTTGAATATTCAACATTGTCTTCACAGATGTGTAAGTTACCCATGCCTAATACACTCCCACACCATTACAGATGCTGCCTTTTGGAACTTTGCGTCTAGAACAGTCCGGATTGTTCTTTTCCCTTTTGGTCCAGAGGACACGACGTCCACAGTTTCCAAAAACAATGTGAAATGTGGACTATTCAGACCACAGAACACTTTTCCACTTTGCATCAGTCCGTCTTAAATGAGCTCGGGCCCAGCAAAGTGTTTCTGGGTGTTGTTGATGAATGGCTTTCGCTTAACATAGTACAGTTTTAACTTGCTGTGAACGACTTCCTGCCGTCATCAAGCGGGTTGCATGGACCATCAAGGAAAGACATCTTGCTGAGCAGGTCTGACTCGCTTTATTTTTCAATAACAGCTTTGCCTTTTAGTCGGATTGCTTTCCAGCTGCTCCGCTCCTGCTCGCTCCTCGCTTGCCTTCAGTCGGCCGCGTGTTCGTTGCTGTGCTCGGCTCGCTCTTGGTCGTTTTCGCTCGTCTTGTTCTCCTGCTGGTTCCCCTACTCCTGCTGCCTTGATCGCTCCTCCTTCTCCCCTTTTATACAGCGTCAGGAGAAATGTTAATTGTGTCCCGGTGTGTGACCCACTCACCTGAATTAGATTGTGGCGGCGTCGCTCCCAGCAAGCCCCGCCCCTCCGCTCCGCCGACTCCTTGCCGTCATCGTGTGCAGGGTGGCGTGCCCTGCCTCGCTGTCGGCCCGTCGGCTCCGTCTCTCCACACTTGCACTTACAGATGTAGCGACCAACTGTATTTACTGACATTGGTTTTCTGAAGTGTTCCTGAGCCCATGGGGTGATATCCTTTACACACCGATGTCGCTTTTGGATGCAGTACCACCTGAGGGATCGAAGGTCCGTAATATGGCTCACGTGCAGTGATTTCTCCAGATGTATTTTTAACCTTTTGATATTACGGACCGTTGATGGACTGAAATCCCTAAATTCCTTGCATTAGCTCGTTGAGAAATGTTGTTCTGAAACTGTTTTCAACAATTTGTTCACGCTTTTGTTGTCAAAGTGCTGACCCTCGCCCCATCCTTGTTTGTGAATGACTGAGTATTTCATGGAAGCTGCTTTTACCGTATTCCCAATCATGGCACCCACCTGTTCCCAATCAGCCTGTTCACCGGTGGGATGTTCCAAATAAGTGTTTGATGAGCATTTCTCAACTTTCTCAGTCGTTTTTTACCACTTATGTCAGCTTTTTTGAAACATGTTGAAGGCATCAAATTCCAAATGAGCTAAAATTTGCAAAAAATAACAAAGTTTACCAGTTCGAATGTTAAATATCCTGTCTTTGCAGTCTATTCAATTGAATATAGGTTGAAAAGGATTTGCAAATCATTGTATTCTGTTTTTATTTACGATTTACACAACGTGCCAATCTCGCTTCGAAACAGAACTCTAGATAACACTAAGGTAACTTGTTGGTATTGCAGCAACAAATGTTTTTTTTTTTTTTTATCATCGCCGCACATCAAGTTTAAAACACCATGTTAAAGCGAAACATGTACTTGAGGATGGCGCCGACAGTGTTGTCAATCCTCTTGGCAGCTACTAACAACAAATCTAATGACTTTTTCTAGGGATATTGTATATTTTTTTTGTGTTTTCTGGACTCTCAGGTGAAAGCAAGCAGCAGTCACCATCCTTAGCGAGCAGTGACGGTTGCTGCCAGTCAGCTGGTGCTGCAGCGCTGATATATACATGGTAGCATGGATGTTAGTTACATTGCCACCAAGCAGCGGAGAACGCGACTCTGGAAAATTTTACTGATTCAATGTTGTCAACAAAAGTAGCAGTTAAGTGAAACATATACTGTACCTTTGCTAAATGGACAGCCACCGCATGTAGGATATCTAACATCTGCGAAGACCAAGTCCTGTGAGAAGATGTCATTAACACCTGTCGTATAATACCTTGGAGAGGCACAATAACAGCAAGGATAAACTACCTGTACTGCACAAACAAGAGCATCAACTTGCAACTACGGACTGAATGTGAGTTAATTTTGTTCCCTGGAGAACGTTGGACATCTGTGAGCAATCACAACGAGCTAGGGTTGCATTGTACCAACAAACAAAAAGAGATCAGCATTGTCATCTGAAAAAGGTAAACAAGCTTGTTGGTTTCAACAGGTTTTTAAATTAAAGAGAAACTGGTGCACTATTTTAGGTTGTTTATGAGTGTGTTTAATACGTTATCGATGAGTAAATATACCTTCACCTGGGCGGTGAAGGGAGCATTGAGCAGCAGTGTGCGCCACGCTCGGGAATCATTTAGTGATTTAATCCCCAATTTAAAAATGTATCCTTTTATTGTAGGCTATTTGGAGACACCACATACAGAGTTGAATATAAATAACATAATGCATTCGGTGAATAATAAGGCCATCATTTGTTTCGCCCTTTGATTTTATATCATTTAAAGATGGTTGCCAAAAAGAAGCAACAAGTTGTAATCCACATGTTATAGAGGGGAAACTGGGTAACACATGGCAAACTGACAAAGCTTAACTTATTTATACTATAACAATCTACAAGGTTAATAGTTTGCTTCTCCTTTCTCCCCTCCATGTATCTGCTTTCTTTTGTATTTCAAGTTATGATTACATTTATGCAGTGTTGCATTTGAAACAATTGTATTGTTAATAATAGAGGTCAATTATTGTTATTTTTCATTATCAATAGTGCTATTTCTTTTTGTACATTTATTGCTCCATTTGTAGTGTAATAATGTTCATTGTCATTTCTGTGTTATTATTTATTTTACTAGCTGCTTATTTGCTATCACTTTTACTATCATATTTCTACATAGTCTATTTGCTGATGTTGCTCTATTGTTGTTATTGTTATGTCTGTTGTTGTCTCTCTGTCTTATCCCCCTCTTGTCCCCACAATTTCCCCCACTGTCTTCCTTTTTTTCTCTTTCTATCCTCTCCCTCCTGCTCCAGCCAGGCTGCACCAAATAATAATATAAATCCATTTATTTGATTCAAATACAAATAAGGCAACAAGAGAAGAATCCCACACTTCTCTTTTGTAAAGTAAATCTGCACGGCAGATTTGGGCATCTACATCAACAATATCGATTACTTTGCCAAACATTTGACTGCATGGGCTTTCGAACAAATTCACTCTAGCTCCGATGACGTCACTCTGTGGCAAGCGGTGATGACATCACTCTGCCGGCCTCATCACAGGAAGACACTCGGCAAGATGTTTTCCCAACTTCACTCTGTCAGCCATCTCCTACGGACCTTAATTCCACTATTGAACTTTATCAGAACTTTTTTTATTTTTATTTAAATCTTGTCAGTCCCAGCTACATCCTAATTTCCAAGCTCCGCCCCTATGGCTCAAGGTCCGCCCACTTCTCTGTTCTCTCCCTCCTGGTCTATCTCACAATTTGCTACTGGGATGACTCAGTTACTGCCGGCCGAACTGCCACGCCCTGTAAGACTTTTGCCTGCAACTGAAGCCTGGGACGACTTTCCTCGACAGTTCCAAGTTGGGGTGTATAATAGACATTTTGGACAATCAAGAAGGGAGGAGTCACCACCAAGTCCTTCCTCCACCCTCCTGTGTTTTTTGGACTTCTTCTTAGTTTTTCTTTCAAGGGACATCTGGAATCTATCCTTACGGGCGGGGGCACTGTGAGGATCCGTTGGCCGGATCACAGTTTGTTTGCGTCCGTGATTCACTGATGTTTTCAGCACCCTTGAGTTAGTGTGTTTTCAGTTGCCATGACAGGAGATTATTTTCACCTGCCTCTGATTAGTGTTCGGGACGCTCAACTGTTCCCGGGCACTAATCATAGAGCTATTTAATCCATCCTCTGGCCTCACTCGGCCTGGTGGTTTTGTTTGCCCCCATGCAACAAAGTTACGTACTCGCTCATGCTCCTAGTCCGTGTTCTGACTTGGATCTTTTGGCAAACCCGCTCTTGTTTTCCGTGCCGTGGGCACCGCGCTGCATTTATTTGTCTGCACTTAAGAATGAAGCATTCTTTGTACCTGAAAGCTGCTTCCTGACGTTCCTCTGCATCTTGGAAAGATGACCTCCGGGCATCGCGATGCCACGACAGCGTAACAGAATTGTCGTGATGGTGGCGTCACAAACTCATGGGATGACTGGATAATGCACTCATCGGTCCAAACAAAGTGATATCATTTTAGAGGCGTTGCCAAAAGTGTATCGCAGTTTTCGTGGTACTTTTGTACTCCGTTAAGTAGCCGTAACCTGCCAGGAGTAAACAGCAAATGTCAACCACATGGTGAACTTCTTCCAGGCTAGTTAAACACAGCAGCAGTTGGTGCCCCCCCCACCCCCATCCCCCGCCCCCCTCATCCCCCCTGTGGGCTGGGTGTCAGCTGGAATTGAAGCCGTGTGATTATTACACAAGGGTTACCACGCAGTGTGCCTTCAAAGCCTTTCATCAGCTGAGGTACACGCTCCTCACGGAGCCTGCATTCATTATACATGAAGACTGCCACATGGCTCACTTTTTTAGGACTTCATCCTTTTGGCTTTCATCATTTCACGAATGCAATGAAATATTTAAAAAGGCATGCATGCATCGACATATAGTCTCAATCTATGGCTGGCAGGATAGTGTTTAAGGGGGCGGAGGAGGGGGTGACTTGGTTTACAAACCCCGTTTCCATATGAGTTGGGAAATTGTGTTGGATGTAAATATAAACGGAATACAATGATTTGCAAATCATTGTATTCCGTTTATATTTATCTGACATTCCTGTGAAAACATGTCAAATCTTTTCTCATACTATCCCTCACGCCCGGTTGGCGACTTCACAATAATAGCGCTACGCTTCACATCCGGTTTAACAAACAAAACAAAAAATGATCTTACAAAAATTTCATGCTATTTTACTTTTTGTTATACCATGATATTTCTACCTAAATAAATGTTTTTTGGCAGATTGAAAATAAGTGTATTGTAATGTTAGCGGCGATATGAAGGAAGAAGATTGTCTTTGAACAATTTCTTCTTCTTTGCTACAACTGAGATTATATTTAATACTGCAGGCATGCCTGCCACTGCCCTCTGCAGCCCACACCGTGTAATTACAGTTCACTTCACAATTACTACCATCGCTATGGTATATTCTTTTATAATAATAACAATGATTCAGAGTCCACAATTGCAGAATCTTTAACAGGCTGAATATTAAATGTTATTTGTTGCTGATGATCCGCTTCCACTTGGGATGGTTTCCTGCTGGCTCCGCTGTGGACGGGACTTTCGCGGCTGTGTTGGATCCGCTTTGGACTGGACTCTCGCAGCTGTGTTGGATCCATTATGGATGAACTTTCACAGTATCATGTTGGACCCGCTCGATATCCATTGCTTTAAACCTCTCCAAGGTTCTCATAGTCATCATTGTCACCGACGTCTCACTGGGTGTGAGTTTTCCTTGCCCTTATGTGGGCCTACCGAGGATGTCGTAGTGGTTTGTGCAGCCCTTTGAGACAATAGTGATTTAGGGCTATATAAGTAAACATTGATTGATTGATTGATTGATTAATAAATAGGTAGGGAAGGTTAACACATTGCCATGCAGGGATATGAATGCCATTAACTTGCACCACTGTGCAGAAGTTTGGGTCAATAATTCCAAAAGCACACTATATACACTCATCACCCTGCATAAGAAAGCTATAAGTGTCATTCATAAGGCAGGATATAGGGATCACACAAATAGTTTTTTTCTATTCAAAACTATTGAAATTTTTAAATCTTGTGGAACTACAAACAGTACAAATTACACTTAAGCAAAAAAAAGTGCAACTTAATAAAATATATTATCAATAATCTTTTACTCAAAACTTGTAAATGTATCATTGTATATAATGATTAGAAAGCTGGTTAAGCAAGTTTCACTTCTTCCCACTCTTTTTTGGATATGAAAAAAAACCTAACCATTATGTATTTTTATTTTTAAATATTTGTATTTCTGCACCTTACTATAGGGTTTTAAAGATTTAATTTTTTTGTTTAACACGTCCATAAAAAAACTTCTAACTTGTACAACATGAAAAGTACTGAATATTAGAAACATTTAATCATGTAGAGACAATGTCACTTAACATTTTTGACGATCAAAGAATGACCATAAAAAACCACATGTGTTATTAACTTTTGAAACTACTATTTAAACATGGAAGTGTACCTCCTCTCCTCTAAATGCAAGTGCTCCTAAAGTAGGAATACACATGTATTCCGACAAAATACAACGTCTGGCAAGACACTAGGGCTGGGCGATATGGCCTTTTATTATAATCGATATTTGACCATGTCACGATACGCGATGTTTATAGCAATATTTTGCCTTGAATGAAAACTTGATGCATATAATCACAGCAGTATGATGATTCTATGTGTCTACATTAAAACAGTTTTGTTTAATATATGCTCATTTTAAACTTTCATGCAGAGAGGGAAATCACAACTAAGTCAATTTACCAAAACTGTATTTATTAAACAGTTAAGCAGTGGCACAAACATTCATGTCATTTCAAAACAGAAAGTGCAAGGTTGTCAGAGACATTTTAAAACTATTAGTGCACTTTTGTGCATGATGTCACTAAGATTACATATCAAAACAACAGTAAATTAAAGTGTACTTTTGTACTGAATGCCACTACAATAGATTCAAACAAATAAAGTGCACTTTTTTGCATGATGTCACACAAGATATTTCAATAACTGTCAAATAAAAAGGAGCTGCATAACAGGAAATCAAATAGTGTATGTCCTTCACTATGTGGTAGTTTACTGCAGACATTATCTCCTGTTTTTGACTACTTATTTCATACGGTATTGATCTGGAAATGGTTGCTTCGGCATTTTGTTTTGGCACAGGCCGGAGATGTTGACATGTCAAGTTTCAAGCACTCTTCATTCTCTAGCGGGTGACTTTTCAAATGATGCTACAAATTAGCAGTAATGTTACTTTTTGTAGCAACGCTTTTGCCGCATACTTGACATATTACAGTTGTCTGTTCAACATCTTGCCTCTTGAAGCCAAACCACTGCCAGACTATGGACCCCTTGCTGTTTTTCTTGGGAATTAATTTTTTTCCTTTATTTGCTACCAAATTTGCACCTTCTCTCTCTCTCGTATTACTCTCAACACACAGTTAGCATCAAAGCAAATGTTACCCATGTAGCGACCTGTCTGCTCGGGGAGGGCGTGTGACGTTGCACGCGCGACAGTATGTGACGTATGTAAGAAAATAATTTTCAACCCATATTCAATTGAATGCACAACAAAGAAAAGATAATTGATGTTCAAACTCATATACTTTATTTATTTTTTTTGCAAATAATAATTGACTTAGAATTTCATGGCTGCAACACGTGCCAAAGTAGTTGGGAAAGGGCATGTTCACCACTGTGTTACATCACCTTTTATTTTAACAACACTCAATAAACGTTTGGGAACTGAGGAAAGTAATTGTTGAAGCTTTGAAAGTGGAAGTCTTTCCCATTCTTGTTTTATGTAGAGCTTCAGTCGTTCAACAGTCCGGGGTCTCCGCTGTCGTATTTTACGCTTCATAATGCACCACACATTTTAGATGGGAGACAGGTCTGGACTGCAGGCGGGCCAGGAAAGTACCCGCACTTTTTTTGTTGTAACACGTGCTGAATGTGGCTTGGCATTGTCTTGCTGAAATAAGCAGGGGCGTCCATGAAAAAAACGTCGCTTAAATGGCAGCATATGTTGTTCCAAAACCTGTAAGTAAATTTCAGCATTAATGGTGCCTTCACTGATGTGTAAGTTACCCATGCCACCACAGATGCTGGCTTTTGAACTTTGTGTCGATGACTGTCTGGATGGTTCGCTTCCCCTTTGGGGGAATGTCGAATATTTCCAAAAATAATTTGAAATGTGGGGCTTCACGGTGGGGGTTAGTGCGTCTACCTCACAATACGAAGGTCCTGAGTAGTCAGGATTCAATCCCGGGCTCGGGATCTTTCTGTGTGGAGTTTGCATGTCCTCCCTATGAATGCGTGGGTTCCCTCCGGGTACTCTGGCCTCCTCCCACTTCCAAAGACATGCACCTGGGGATAGGTTGATTGGCAACAATAAATTGGCCCTGGTGTGTGAATGTGAGTGTGAATGTTGTCTGTCTATTGGGACGGCGTGGCGCAGTGGAAGAGTGGCCATGCGCAACCCGAGTGGCCATGCGCAACCCGAGGGTCCCTGGTTCAATTCCCACCTAGTACCAACCTCGTCACGTCCGTTGTGTCCTGAGCAAGACACTTCACCCTTGCTCCTGATGGGTGCTGGTTGGCGCCTTGCATGGCCGCTCCCTCCATCAGTGTGTGAATGTGTGTGTGAATGGGTAAATTTGGAAGTAGTGTCAAAGCGCTTTGAGTACCTTGAAGGTAGAAAAGCGCTATACAAGTACAACCCATTTATCATTTATAGGCACCAGCGCCCCCCGCAACCCCAAAGGGAATAAGCGGTAGAAAATGGATGGCCCACAGAACACTTTTCTACTTTGCCTCAGCCCATCTTAGATGACCTTGGGCCCAGAAAAACCGACGGCCTTTCCGGATGTTGTTGATAAATGGCTTTCGCTTTGCATAGTAGAGCTTTAACTTGCAGTTACAGATATAGCGACGAACTGTATTTAGTGACAGTGGTTTTCTGAAGTGTTCCTGAGCCCATGTGGTGATGGTGATATCCTTTAGAGATTGATGTCGGTTTTTTGATACAGTGCCGTCTGAGGGATCGAAGGTCATGGTCATTTAATGTTGGTTTCCGGCCTTGCCGCTTACGTGGAGTGATTTCTCCAGATTCTCTGAACCTTTTGATGATGTTATGGACCGTAGATGTTGAAATCCCTAAATTTCTTGCAATTGCAGTTTGAAAAATGTTCTTAAACTGTTTGACTATTTGCTCATGCAGTTGTGGACAAAGGAGTGTACCTCGCCCCATCCTTTCTTGTGAAAGACTGAGCATTTTTTGGGAAGCTGTTTTTATACCCAATCATGGCACTCACCTGTTCCCAATTAGCCTGCACACCTGTGGGATGTTCCAAATCAGTGTTTGATGAGTATTCCTCAACTTAATCAGTATTTATTGCTACCTTTCCCAACTTCTTTGTCACGTGTTGCTGGCATCAAATTCTAAAGTTAATGATTTGCAAAAAAAAAACGTTTATCAGTTTGAACATCAAATATGTTGTCTATGTAGCAAATTCAACTGAATAGGGGTTGAAATGATTTGCAAATCATTGTATTCCGTTTATATTTACATCTAACACAATTTCCCAACTCATATGGAAACGTGGTTTGTACATTGTGCTGAAGATACATGTATATGAATCATCAATGTGAAAAATGTTTATTTACTCTGCCCTGCTACCACTAGCTAAAAACATGTCACTAATTGGACAACTGTTATTTTAACTGCGTATGTCGAAATGTATTTCACTGACTCACAGGTGCTCCACAAATACTCACGTTTCACTGACTCATGTATTGAGGAAGGCTCAAGTATCCCTGGCTCACCGGTGCTTGACAAGGACTCACGTTTCATCGACACGTGCACTGAGGAAGAACGGAGTTTCACCGAATAACGGGTACTCAACAAAAAGTTCACTGGGTGAAACAAGGCTAATGTTTTAATGATTAAGAAGCTGACGAGGACTCGACTTATCCTAACTAAGGGTGCCCAACAAAAATTCACTAATTAATGAATTGAGGAAAACCTAAGCTTTACTGACTCACAAGTTTTTTTCCGGACAAAAACTTGAGTTTCTGTGATTCGACAGATAAGATTTCTAGTTTCCTTCAATCACGTTTGCTTGACGAAGACTCGAGTTTCACTGACTCACAGGTTGACGATGACTCAAGTTTTCCTGACTCACCGGCGCTCGACAAAGACTCAAATTTCACCAACTATGGGGTTGACAAAGACCCGAGTTTCATTGACTCAAGAGTGTTTGACAGAGACTCGGGTTTCAGTAACTCAGGTTTTCCTGATTCACAAGTGCTCGACAAAGACTCAAAGTTTCACTAACACTT
This sequence comes from Nerophis ophidion, assembly GCF_033978795.1. Taxonomy (NCBI): domain Eukaryota; kingdom Metazoa; phylum Chordata; class Actinopteri; order Syngnathiformes; family Syngnathidae; genus Nerophis; species Nerophis ophidion. Next base: position 60,378,431 of record NC_084614.1, read on the forward strand.
GGGTTAATTAAGACCTAAGTTTCACATAAACTTTATTTTTAAAACAGGGACAGTACATACTAATGGACACACTCGTGTAAATATGCATGATTGTAGCCGGTGGCCAATTTCCATCTTTTGTGCACATAAGGACAGGACTGCAGAAAACAATAATAATAGAAAGTACAACAGGACCTAACACCGGGGTGTCAAACTCAAATACAGAGTGGGCTAAAATTTAAAACGGAACAAAGCCGCGGGCCGAGGTTGAACAAATTAACCTTTTAATAGAGACCCAAACAAGTTTTGCATTGAATATTGAACAAGCAAGGCTTATATAACTTTATAGTGACATGCAAAATAGAGTTTCAAATAATAATAATAATTAAAAGATCTCAATGGCATATCAAATAAAATTAAAATTAAAATTTAATAGCTCTTTTCGGCGGTGGGGTCGAGGTGGACGGAGTTTGGTGATAGCGGGGGGTGTATATTGTAGCGTCCCGGAAGAGTTAGTGCTGCAAGGCGTTCTGGGTATTTTTTCTGTTGTGTTTGTATTGTGTTACGGTGCGGATGTTCCCCTGAAATGTGTCATTCTTGTTTGGTGTGGGTTCACAGTGTGGCGCATATTTGTAACAGTGTTAAAATTATGTATACGGCCACCCTCAGTGTGACCTGTATGGAAGTTGACCAAGTATGCCTTGCATTCACTTGCGTGTGTGTATAAGCCGCATATATTATGTGACTGGGCCGGCACGCTGTTTGTATAGAGGTAAAGCGGACATGGAGGCAGTGCTTTTAAGGCGGCATAGCTCGGTTGGTAGAGTGGCCGTGCCAGCAACTTGAGGGTTGCAGGTTCGATTCCCGCTTCCGCCATCCTAGTCACTGCCGTTGTGTCCTTGGGCAAGACACTTTACCCACCTGCTCCCAGTGCCACCCACACTGGTTTAAATGTAACTTAGATATTGGGTTTCACTATGTAAAGCGCTTTGAGTCACTAGAGAAAAACGCTATATAAATATAATTCACTTCACCCCAAATATATTTGTCCGGGATGAAATTCGGGAGGGCCACTGAACTTCGGGAGTCTCCCAGGAAAATCGAGACGGTTGGCAAGTAAGAGTGTTAGCGGTGAATGCGGTGTTACAGCGGCGGGCCAGCTCTAATGTTAATTTGATATTGCCTCAAGGGCCAAGTGAAATTACATGGCAGGCCAAATTTGGCCCGCGCGCCGAGTTTGACACCCATGACCTAACACAATGAAACAACAAAACAAATTACCAATGACAGACCAGCAATTAAATGACCATACAGTTGGTTTTACGTCCAAGAGTGCTAAAGTCCTCAAGTGCTTAAGTTCTTTAGACAACTGCACATTGCCTGTTACGACGTGCTAATTCTCAAGTTTGTTAAGTGCTGGTGTAAATCGTACATTTCCTTATTGCATTTTCAATGCACCCTCATTCTTGCGCTCTGCTTGTCGCACCTTGAGACACGCCAACGGCTGCACACATCAAGGGACGCGCCGGGCGCGTCTCCGCCCTGCAGCAGCCGCCAGCTGCAATCATTCATCGGCAATCAGTGCACCTCCCTGTGATGAGCGAGCTGCCTTCATAAACCGGCACAACCTGCGATCTTGCGCCGGATTATAATATTCTGTTTGCGTACAGTAAGCGATCATCGGATGCTTGATGCAATCTTGCTCTCTCTCTGTTTTCCCCTTTTCATGTTTCATTGTCGTGTCGTGTTGATCCTACTGCAGACTTCCGTTCCTGTGTTGACGTTGCTGTGTGTCTCGTCATTCCTCGGCGTCGTTCCGCTGCTTCAAGGACTGCCTCTTCGATCTCGACCTCCCACTTGGACATGGATCTCTTGACGCCTCCCTCTTGCTCTGGATAATCTGCCTGCCTAACGGACTGTCTTTCTGCCTTGTCCCTCCTCTGGCCCAACACAACACTAGGTAACACACACTACAGCCAACCACACACATAGCCACACACAATATACATTTTTGGATCCAGTACACACTCCATTTCCTTAGTTTATATTATTATTGTTAGATTATTATATGTATGTATATGGTGTATATAATGTATATAATAAATATATATGGGGTCTGTGCCGTCTCAACTCCCTCCATTCCATAACAGGTACAGCGGGGAAGAAGGAGACGGCACAGATGCAGGGACTTCAATTAGGTCAATTTATTTACAAAACCCCGTTTCCATATGAGTTGGGAAATTGTGTTAGATGTACATAAAAATCGAATACAATGATTTGCAAATCCTTTTCAACCCATATTCAGTTGAATATGCTACAAAGACAACATATTTGATGTTCAAACTGATAGACATTTTTTGTTTTGCAAATAATCATTAACTTTAGAATTTGATGCCAGCAACACATGACAATGAAGTTGGGAAAGGTGGCAATAAATACTGATAAAGTTCAGAAATGCTCATTAAACACTTATTTGGAACATCCCACAGGTGTACAGGCTAATTGGGAACAGGTGGGTGCCATGATTGGGTATAAAAGCAGCTTCCATGAAATCGTCGAACAGTTTTAGAACAACATTTCTCAACGAGCTATTGCAAGGAATTTAGGGATTTTTGTAATGACTGGAGGGCATAGCGATGCCAGAAATGTCCCTTCGTGGATGCGTTGACATGAAAACGGCAAGAAGTAAGATATAATAAAATGTATTCTAAATAAAAAAAAGGGAGCTCTTAACAGAAATACGGGGGCTAATAAACAGGCAAACCAAAAACGCGAGTATGAAAACTGGGAAATACAAACAGAAAACTAGACTTGGCATGAAAGCACAAAAATGTAAAAACAAAAACAATTAGCATGTGAGCTAAGAAAAGGCAGGTGGTTTAGCATATGAGCTAGCGATAATAAACGTAGAAAAGTAGCAGTCGTCAGCTGTTCCATGAGAACAAATTTATGGACCGAGACTAAACAAAGAAAAAGGAAGGCTTATATAGGGAATAATCAAGGAGGTGTGTGTAGAAAACGAGGAGCAGGTGAAATCAATGTGTAACCATGGTAACGGACCAAACAGGAAGTAAGTGGGTCAGATGAGAATGAAACAAAGATGGAAAAATAAACATGTGAAGATGTGAGTCACGGATCGCAACAATTTTACTATCTACAGTCTATAAAATCATCAAAAGGTTCAGAGAATCTGGAGAAATCACTGCACGTAAGCAATGATATTACGGACCTTTGATCCTTCAGGCGGTACTGCATCATAAACCGACATCAGTGTGTAGAGGATATCACCACATGGGCTCAGGAACACTTCATAAAACCACTGTCAGTAACTACAGTTGGTCGATACATCTGTAAGTGCAAGTTAAAACTCTGCTATGCAAAGCAAAACCCATTTATCAACAACACCCAGGAACGCGGCTGGCTTCGCCGGGCCCGAGCTCATCTAAGATGGACTGATGCAAAGTGGAAAAGTGTTCTGTGGTCTGACGAGTCCACATTTCAAATTATATTTAGAAACTGTGGACGTGGTGTCTTCCGGAACAAAGAGGAAAATAACCATCATGATTGTTATAGGCGCAAAGTTCAAAAGCCAGCATGTATGATGGTATGGGGGTGTATTAGTGGCCAAGGCAGGGGTAACATACACATCTATGAAGGCATCATTAATGCTGAATGGTCCATACAGGTTTTGGAGCAACATATGTTGTCATTCAAGCAACGTTATCATGGACGCCCCTGCTTATTTCAGCAAGACAATGCCAAGCCACGTGTTACAGCAGCGTGGTTTCGTAGTAAAAGAGTGCGGGTACTTTCCTGGCCAGAAGACAGTCCAGACCCGTCTCCAATCAAAAATGAGTGGTGCATTATGAAACCTAAAATACAACAACAAGACCCCGGACTTTTGAACGATTAAAGCTCTACATCAAGCAAAAATGGTAAAGAATTCCACTTTGAAAGCTCAACAAATAGTTTCGTCAGTTCCCAAACGTTTATTGAGTGTTGTTAAAAGAAAATGTGATGTAACACAGTGGTGAACATGCCCTTTCCCAACTACTTTGGCACGTGTTGCAGCCATGAAATTCTAAGTTAATTATTATTTGCAAAAAAAAAATAAGTTTATGAGTTTGAACATCAAATATCTTGTCTTTGTAATGCATTCAACTGAATATGGGTTGAGAATGATTTGTAAATCATTGTATTCTGTTTTTATTTACATCTAACACAATTTCCCAACTCATATGGAAACGGGGTTTGTATATACAATATTATAAAGTGAGAAACTAACCTAAAATGTGTAGTGATTATATGTTGAGTGTTATCTGGAGTGTTGAGCGAGGTGCAGAAAGTCCAAGAGGACAAGGCAAGCTTGGAGATCCAGGGACAGGCAAGAGGTCAGGGTCAAGACCAAGGTGTCAAAGTCTGAGTCCAGACGGGAATTGAGATACAAAGAGGCAGCCAGGGAACCAGAGGGAATACGGGGAGAAGAGACTCACAGCTCGTAACCAGCTGCTGGATGGCGACAAGGGACACAAGACAAATGAACACGGAGGCGGAGAAACACAGAGAGAGAATGCACATAGAGCTAGACACGTGTAGGCTTACTGTACAGAACAGGTAGCGACGTTCTGGCCCGGAACGCAGGTTTTCGCTGGCTTAAGAAGCGCGGCGTCTCAATAGCTTCAGGTGTACAGATTGCTGACTGATTTCAGCCGCCTGCTGCAGCAGGTGCGTGCTTGGAGGTGCGCTGAGCGCAGCGCACAGATGAATGTGCCCGGGCCGTGCAATCATACAATGTGGAGGACAAATGTGGAGCATGTTACCTGATGTTTTTTTATTGAATGTATTATTTACTGTGTTTTATATAAAGAGACAAAATGGGGCTTTCAGGTTCCGGTGCTTTCAAGGAAGACCCCAGGTGTTGTCATCTCGACCGGAGAGCGGAAAAAAGCCAACATTTTAGCATAGATGAATGGTTGGCTTGCTTTGACCAGTTTCAAACAGGATTGTATGTATGCAGGAGGAGTAGCAGGTGCAGGGTGGAAACACAGTGGACTGATTTTAGGGCAATTTTTCTGATCTAGTTATTGTGACTAGTACATGTACATTCAGGCATGGTGTCGTCGTCAAAGTGTTTGTCATGGCAGATGTGAAGGGAGAATACAATTGCACTCTGGTCTTAAAACATCTGACAGTGTAGAAAGAAGGATAGAAGTCATTTAAAGTCAGTAAAAAGGACAATACATTTAAATTTATATATATATATATATATATATATATATATATATATATATATATATATATATATATATATATATATATTATACATATATATAGTGCTCTTTGTGGCCCATGGCAGACATAGTTTATGCTTTGTTACACTTTGCAAAGACTGCAAGCCATGGGGCAGGAAGCTGAAAGTAAAGTGTGCGACCCCTTAGGGAATCTCCACCACCATGCATCTACCATGTTCCGTATTAGCATGCAGGCCAGAAAAAAGGCTGCAGGAGGTGAGGAATAAAAAAGACTTAAAAGATTTCAATCTTAAATCGCTTCCACAGATTTCTTCATGGTGAAATTAGCAGCTGCTTTGGGTAATTCCACAGATAAAAGTGACAGATAGGACGGCCTAGAAACAGGGTAGCAATGTTCCTTATTTAGAAACTGCTTTACATATTTGAAAAAAAGATGCATATTAATCAACGGTGAATGCCGGGATAATTCTCTATCGAGCCAAATATAAGATGACCTGTCATGCTTAAGGTTATATTTAATCAGAGGTGGGTAGAGTAGCCAGAAATTGTACTCAAGTAAGAGTACAGTTACTTTAGAGTTGTATTACTCAAGTAAAAGTAAGGAGTAGTCACCCAAATATTTATTTGAGTAAAAGTAAAAAGTATGTTGTGAAAAAACTACTCAAGTACTGAGTAACTGATGAGTAACCTGATTACGGCAAAAAATAATGCACAAAAACATAAAAATAGCAATGAACAAATTCAGAGCCAGGAATACCTCTTAAGCAACTAAAACAATATTATATATTAAATAATAGTACATTAAAATAAAATGAAAAAAATGGCACATTGAGCCACAATAACTTAACAGCACCATAGCCTCAGTAGACATTCATTGATTTGATTGATTGATTAAAACTTGTATTAGTAGATTGCACAGTACAGTAAATATTCCGTACAATTGACCACTAAATGGTAACACCCCAATAAGTTTTTCAACGTTTATCAATTACTTAGTAAATGACCAAGTCGAGGTGATCTACCTCATACATACATACACACACATCATATACATACACACACATATCATACATACACACACACACAAATCATTTATACACACACATATCATATATATACATATATATATGTATATATATATATATTAAATATGTATATATATACATTTATATATACAGTATATAATTTATATTTATTTATTTTGCCGTTTTTGATGACATGTTAAAGGTGTTTTAATGAATATACATGCATGTTTAACATATAGATTCCTATCTTTCATGAAGACAAGAATATAAGTTGGTGTATTACCTGATTCTGATGACTTGCAATGATTGGAATCAGACGTTCACTTTTTCAAATGGAGGAGAAAAAAAGTTTCTCTTTTCTGTCTAATACCACATGAAAGTCGTTGGTTTTTGGTATCTTATTTGTCCAGCTTCCATATTCGTTTTTATACACTTTACGAGAAATACATTGGCGGCAAACTCCGTAGTTTGCTAGCTTGTTTGCGCTGGCTTTCGGAGACTCTTATTTTGTTAGCGCAGGCGCAATGGAGCGGCACTTTTATTGTGAAGACAGGAACTGTGCGATCAGTCTTTAGGTTTATGACGGGAAGTACGGTTGAAATAAAATGTGTCTTTTTTCCTTTACACTTTTGATTGATTGATTGAAACTTTTATTAGTAGATTGCACAATACAGTACATAATCCGTACAATTGACCACTAAATGGTAACACCACAATACGTTTTTCAACTTGCTTAAGTCGGGTCATGTGACCGCCTGGCTCTGTTTAATTGGTCCAACGTCACCAATGACTGCATGTGATTGGTGAAACGCAGGCATGCGTAGATTCTACTTTGAAGCTCTGTCAATAACCAAAACAAACATTAACAGATCGATAAAACAAAGTAGCGGGTAGGGAGCTGAATGTAGATAAATGGAACGGAGTAAAAGTAGCGTTTCTTCTCTATAATTATACTCAAGTAAAAGTAAAAGTATGTTGCATAAAAACTACTCGTAGAAGTACAATTTATCCCAAAAGTTACTCAAGTAAATGTAACGGAGTAAATGTAGCGCGTTACCACCCACCTCTGTATTTAATCCTAAATGATATCACTTCCCATGTAACTTGAGTAGTTAGCTACATGCGGATCAATCCAAATGTTGATCTTATCAATACTCGATAGTTTGAGAGTGTGATTGATATTTTTCTTTTTTATATTCATACTTATTTATACAAATATGTTTTTCCTTGTTTTCTTCAAATTTGTGTTATATAGCTCTACATGTTAGTGTCTAGTTTACAGACTCAGGGAATAAGTAATTGAACACAGGAGGACTTCGGGGGCAAAAAGCCAATTAATTTAAATGAGAGCAGATAATTTTCTCTTGTTGTTGTTTTTTTTGCACTTTATTTTGCACAAAATACTATGTCATTATAAAGATTAATTGTTTTATTTTTTTTATCTATTTCCTTATATTGCTTTTTGTATTTTTTTTAATTTATTGTTAAATTGTCCACAAATAAGATTGGAGTACATTTTTTGTTGTTTGCATAAAATTGTCCTGTATTTTATTCTGAATATAATAAAATCATAATTCATCAGTTTGAGAAATTTTTAATGACTTGAGTGATCTTAAAAATGTTAGAATAAAAACTATTTATAACGGTGTCAACAATACTGGGCAAGTATTTACTTGGTATCAAATTGAGACTAAAATATGCAATATCGTCCACCTCTTCTGAATACAGATCACATGCTAAAAGGTCAAATTACACAAATACCTTGAAAAATGGTCAAAACTTAAACTTATATACAGTGGGATGGGGTTTCATATGGCCCCATGTGTCACGGTTTACTTAACACATGAAACATGACAAATTGTAGGGTTGCACTTTCCAATTTAGTCGGCAGATGGCAGGAGATTGTTGAATATCTTAAAATGTGTTATTTTGCAATTTCAACTTGAACCACAGCGTCAGTTGCTATGTGAAGTGATGCTTTCCATCGTTTCCCAAAGACAGGATTGCAAATTGATCAACACAACCTCTTCCTCTCACGGGGAATCCACCGAAGAATCGGGCCATATGAATATGTTTTCAACTTCGTCAACCAATTAATTTTTTTTTTCCTCTGCAGTGGATATTTATGTTTTACATTCCAGGTCCATTTGTATTTCAAAATGTCAAACTCTGATAAAAGAAATAGACCACAAACAAATATCTCGCTCATGCCGAATATAGAGTCATTTGGTACAGTTCCTCAATATTATTGTCTGTCCAATCAATGTGTCTATTTTTCCATACTATCTCATAATAAATTATTGGAAAAAAACTATCTACTTTACAGACTGATGTGTATGACTAACAGGAAGAAAAGGTCTGACTTGCTATGGGAGAAGTCAAACATGTTGGTCTGCATTAATTATTATCTAGACCGTAAAAAAACCCCAATCTTTTTCAAACCGTCTTCTAGGGACGAGAATGTCTGTTTTATATTCAGGTCAATAAGTGGTTAGAAACGATGAACGTACATTACTTGGACCAACTGACATTAAGGGGGCACCATTGGGCATCGTGGTAAGTGTTTTGTAAAAGGATATGGTTGTGTTAGACCTTTACCACTCAAAGAGCCATTTTGACCTGTTTCACAAAACAAAGAAGACAATGGGAGCCGCAACCATTCTCGCGAATATCTGCTGATGGTCACCCATATAACAGTAGTAAGGGCGTGCCATGAAGCCATTGCCTTTTACGCCTTCTACAACATGTACAGACAGCTTGCCAGTCCAGTATCATGTTGTATGTGGCTTCCGCAGATACACATACGAGATTGCAAGGCATACTGGGTGATACAGGTTACACTGAAGTTTGTGATATAAATAGCTTTAACACTCTTACTAATATGCGCAACACTGTGAACCCACACCAAACAACAATGACAAACACATTTCTGGAGAACATCCTCACAGTAACACATTATAAACGCAACATAACAATTACCCAGAATGCAATGCATCCATGACTATTTCAGGCTATATTTTACACCCCGTTAGTACCAAACCCCTGGGTAATTATGTTGCGTTTATGTTGTGTTACTGTGAGGATGTTCTCCAGAAATGTGTTTGTCATTCTTGTTTGATGTGGGTTCACAGTGTGGCGCATATTAGTAAGAGTGTTAAAGTTGTTTATATCACAACCTTCAGTGTAACCTGAATCACCAAGTATGCCTTGCAATCTCGTACGAATGGCGATAGAAGCAGCGAAATGCATGCGTCCGGCAGGCACGCAAATAGCATGGCAAAAATGCGGGCGCGTTGACATGTTGTAGAGGACCTCAAAAGCAAAGCCATCACGGCACGCCTTCAATATTGTTGTCCGAGTGAAAATCGGAGAATGTTGACCCCGCGTGATGTCCGGAAGATGCTCCGAGAACCGGAATCCCACCATTACAATCGGGGGGGTCGGCGATTGTGCAGCTGAGCCACATCAGAGTGGCCAAAGAGCCGCATGCAGCTCAGGAGCCGCGGGTTGACGACCCCTGTGTTAGATGGACGTAAACATTAAAGAGCCTCACTGCATCAGATATAAGAGAGACACTCTTCAATCCGATGGCTGGGACTTGAGGTTTTCACCGGAGATCTTTAAACACTAAACTGTTCCAAACAGTTTAAGCGCCTGCACATCTCCGAGGAGTGTTTTAATGTTGACAACGAGAAGAGATGATCAATTTAAAGACGCTAAGAATGTCGTTATGAATGCAAGCTAAGCAGGGATTGTGTCACACGAGAATGGCCTACTCAAAACCCTGAGGTAATGACAGTACTCCGATTACATAATATATTTTCAAGATCTATGACGCATGATAAAATGATATGCTAACTAACTCTGTAAGGTTGGTTTAATTTAAAAAAAGGTGTACTCATGCGTTAACAATAATAAAATGTATGATATACAATCTGCAGTCCAAAATCCTTTCCAGGACACCATTAGTCGTTGTTTTTTTTTTTTAAGAAATCAGTTTTGCGTGACATAATTTGACTTCCTAAGTGTTCTTTGACTTCACAAATGAGAAGGTACATTTGAATAGGAAGGTGTAAAACTCCCAAAGACCAAACATCTTGAACGCAGAAATCAGAGCCAGACACAACAATGGAGAAGTAAGGTCTCCTGTACTCTCGACATGTTCGCCAAAGCAAGGATACTCATCAGCAGCCTTAATGTCTACCGTCCAGTAGCCCTTACGCCAGTCATCATGAAGGGCTTTGAGAAACTGGTAGGGATACACATAATGTCAAATCTCCCACCCAGGTTTGACCCTTACCAGTTTGCCAACAGAACCAACAGGTGCAGAGAGGATGATATCACTGCTTTGTCCCACCTGGAGCAGGAGGGGAGCTATGCGAGGCTACTATTTGTGGACTTCAGCTCTGCATTTAATACCATACTCCCCTACAGACTAATGACCAAACTTTTAGGACTGGGAATATCAAGGACTTTTCTGTCGGACCGCTCCCAGAAGGTGAAGGTAGGCCCCCACATCTCCACAGCTCTTAGCCCAAACATCGGCTTGCCTCAGGGCTGTGTGCTTAGCCTCCTATGCTGTACCCTCTACACCCATGGCTGCACCCCCGCATACTCCAGCAACGCCATCATCAAGTTTGCTGATGATACCACGGTTGTGGGGCTCATTTCGGGGGGAAATGAGTCGGCTTACGAGGTGAATCAGGTGTCAAGACCAAGGAGCTGGTCATAGACTTCCGGAGGAAAGCCAAAACAGACACTGAGCCCCATATTAATCGGGGGGAAACAGGGGGCGAGGGTAACGGATTTCCGATTTCTCGGTGGGTACATACGTGAGGACTTAACATGGAACATTAACACCACAACCACCATCAAGAAAGCAGAGTAGAGACTGTACTTTCTGAGAGTTCTCAGGAATAACAATCTGACTCAGAAACGTTTGATGTCATTCTATCGTTGTTCCATAGAAAGCATCCTGACATACTGCATGTTTGTGTGGTTTGCCAGCTGCCGAGTGGCTAACCGGAAAGCCCTCCATAGGGTTGTTAACACAGCCCAAAAAAATCATTGGTTGCCCACTCCCCACCCTGGAAGAGCTGTACAGCTCTCGCTGTCTTTGTAGGGCTAAAAACCTTCTAAGGGATTCGTCCCACCCAGGTCACCAACACTTTGAAATATTGCCGTCAGGTAGACGTTTCAGGTCTCTAAGTGCTCGGACTAATAGACGCAAAAACTGTTTTAATCCAAAAGCTATTACAGTGCTTAACACCTCAAATACCTTTTTTCCTATTAATCTCCATCTGTGTTATAGTAATGACATGCAAAGTACATGTCATCAACACTGTGCTGCACTTTACTGACGTACAATGTCTGCAATATGTGCCGATCTTCCGTCAGAGTCTTTTTTTTAATGTTTTTTAATGTTAAATTATTTCTGCACTTTAAGGGTTTGTACTGTAAATTTTGTACAATGACAATAAAGCCAATTATAGGCTATTCTATTCATTATCCATGAGGAGACAGAGCACTGCAGCGAAGTGGAGACTCTTGGCGTTAATACTGCAGTGTCCAGAACCAGGGCCCGGCGACTATGTGTTATTTTGGCATTTAGTGCTATCAAACAATTATTTTTGTATTTTTCAAAATGAGTAAACACAAGAATGGATGAAATCGTTCGATAATAACTGGAGTTTACTGTACGTCACCTATAGCAGTGTTTCTTAACGCAGTGTTGGGCCGCCAAAAAATATCTATATCTCAGATGTGGTCCATATGAACCGCAGCGGTATTCAGCTGTAATGCACTTTTCCACCCCTTGTGGCACTAATGACATTAATGTCAATATTAAACAAACAGAAGAAGTATCGAGATAAAGTCATAGAGAAATTTCTTATGCGCAAAAAAATATGACTTAAGCGGTGAAGCTGCATTTTAATTTCCACTTTAATTTTACTGACTGTTTGTTTAGGAAAAATATGTATTATTATTATTTATCATCAATTTAGTTAGAATTAATATTAACATTTCTGAATTGTATGTACATTTCTTTTTCATAAGTTTTAGGAGTCCCTCCTTTTGCGGTATATGTTTTTGTAATCAGCCTGACTTAAGTCTTGATAATAATATTTATAATTAACACATGCTTTCATATTATTTGACAAGGTTTATCCTGTTAGACTGTAGGTAGGTTGGATAAAAATAAAGTGCTTAGTGTTGATATTTGAGTAGACTCTGGGCCCCTCTGTACTGAAAAAGTTGGGACCCGAGGTCAAAAGGGTTCAGAACCCTTGACCTATAGCAGGAGTCAGCAACCCAGAATGTTGAAAGAGGACCACAAATACAAAAAAAAAATCTGTTTCGAGCCGCAAAAAATAAAAAAAACGTATATAATCCTTATAGTGAATGCAACACATGACAAAAATGTCTATATTAACTATAATAGCCTACTATCAAAATGACTATGTGTCAGAAGCTGAAACAACAGAAATATTGAAATGTATTATTTATTCTACACATTTTCACATTAGAAACCATTAGTAAATCAGAGGCTACTCAGAAGGTGAGAGAAGTCTTGGAAATGACTGGCTTTTAATGTCCAAATATATTTATGTGTGTGTCCAAGTTTAAGGAAACAGCAGGCTGTCTTTTTCTAATGGATTTATTAAATATCTTTGCAAGCTGGTTAATGTTTGCTGTGGTCTGGAACAACATGGCACACAAACAACTATCAGAAACGCAGTCAATATTACGTACATATAATGTGTCATGAGACATGCAAAACTAAATGATATACAAAGAGGATAAAAGTAAAGGAGATTAAATAAGCTCAAATATACCTACAAACGAGACATAATGAGCTAGCCTAGATGTGAAGTGAAGTGAATCATTTTTATATAGCGCTTTTCTCTAGTGACTCAAAGCGCTTTTACATAGTGAAACCCAATATCTAAGTTACATTTAAACCAGTGGGGGTGACACTTGGAGCAGGTGGGTAAAGTGTCTTGCCCAAGGCCTCAACAGCAGTGACTAGGTTGGCGGAAGCGGCGATCGGACCTGGAACCCTCAAGTTGCTGGCACGGTCACTCTACCAACCGAGCTATACCGCCCCATAATAGCATGCTAACATTGATTAGTCAATAACATCAACAAAGCGCATCTTTGTGCATTCACGCACAGTATAAAACTTTTGGTGGACAAAATGAGACAAAGAAGAAGTGGAAGATTTTACACGTAAACAAACTGTTTCGTCACAGTCAACACTGTGGTGAGTTCATGAACCGCCAAAATTAGTAGGACAAAACGATGTTCACCAAATACTCTCATCAGCAAAGCATACACACAAACATATTAAACAGTGGGCTTTCTAACGATTGGGAAGGTTGGTGTCATGTTTGAAAAAAAAAAAATCCCCCCATCTTTTTCCATTTTCAATCCTTTTTAAAAAATGCTCCAGGGAGCCACTGGGGCGGCACCAGAGAGCCGCATGCGGCTCGAGAGACGCGGGTTGCTGACCCCCGACCTATAGTATACACTCCTGAGAAGTATTTGTTGACATGCTTAAAGTAATTGTTCACAAAATGTGTAACTGACAAAATAACCACAACAGTTTTTATTACTGTACTCACTAAGCTCACAAAACATGTTTATGTAGTAATACAAACAAAAAATGAAATTAATGTTTGTATTATTTACACTTTACGGTATTTAATTCTAAGAAGCGCCACTTTCAGGGTCATTAAAGTATCGACTCTAAGAAAATAGATCGAGGCCCTTTTCGCCCCCTGACTATTTCACAAAAATATCAATACGAGTGGTATTGTGGTAAGTGATGATACAAGACAGATGATACCGACATGATGGTCACATCTATAGTGCGTCCTCGCTCTACAGGTCAACATTGCGGCGTGTTCGTGTGTGAGCACATCTCCACTATTTAAACTGCACATTTCTCTTGACACTTGCTCTCTCTCTCTCCCTCTCTCGCTCTTTCATTCTTTCCACATGAGCGCCTCGGCCCGCTCTCTCCCTGAGGTGAGTCCAGCAGCATCAGACAGGTCTCATTGGGAAAGTGGATCCTCACTTCCCACCCCGAGGCTTTTAATGACTCACCCAAGCACACGGCTGAATCACACACAGATATAGAATTTATTTATTTTTTTTTTTTTTTGGGGGGGGGGATTTTATTTACATAAGTATGTTTGGGAAGGTACAATCCGAATACTGTATATTCTATACTTAAGCTAGTACTTACTGTACTGCGTCACATGTAGCAGTGTAATTCCTGTAAAAAACATAATTAAAAGCAGCAAGACTGTAGGCATTGTCTCAATATTATGACCCTAAAGCATCAAGTTCACACACAGCATTTCCCTCCATGTCTCCAACACAGCAGCAGTTCTACTCTAATAAGCTTCATGCTTGGTTGAGCCTGTACATTTTCCAAGGAGCCTCTGCAGTAAAAATGTTAAAAAAAAAAAATGTTTCCTGATATATGACGATATGAAATACCATTAACTGTACCAGAAACAATGTTCACAGTAAATGGTGCCCCTGATCAGTTGTGCTGAAATTGCTTCGAAAAACATTTTATGTTCTGTATTTGCAATTTTGCATGTGTCCTTCTGTTCTACATGGTAGTGTGCTGGGGGGGGCAGTACATCTAAGAAGGACAGCTCCAGACTGGAGAAACTGATCAGGCAGGGCGGTTCTATCGAAATAAAACTGGACTCACTGGTGACGGTGGCAGAGAAGAGGACTGTTGACAAACTAGTGAGCATCCTGGATGACGCCAGTCACCCTTTGCATAAAGTTATCAGTAGCCAGAGGAGCATGTTCAGTGCTAGACTGCTTCATCCCAAGTGCAGGACTAGTAGACTAAAAAACTCCTTTGTCCCACACGCCATTAGACTGTACAACTCCTCTCTGGGGAGGGGGGTGGGGGGTACTAGGATGACAGGGGATGCAAAACAATAACAGTGTTTCATAACATGGTCACTACTGCCTAGTTTCTCTTGTTATATTCTTATTTTACTGTTATATTATTTTTCCCATTGTTGCTTTTTATTGTTATTCTTATTGTAATATTTCTCTATTTTGTTTCCATTTAAACCCCCATTATTTACTTTTTACTTTTTTCAAATTGATCTCAACTCTGTACACTGCTGCTGGAATTTTAATATTCCTGAGGTAACTCTCCTGAAGGAATCAATAAAGTACTATCTATCTATCTATCTATCTATATATCTATCTATCTATCTATCTATCTATCTATCTATCTATATATCTATATATCTATCTATCTATCTATATATTTCAATAGTTCATCTAATATCCTTTAATGGTTGTATCATCATTAGAATTGATCAATGATTTATGGTCAAATAGTTGATATTCTAAGACGCAATGTTTGGTGGCGGCCAAGTTTTTCAAGCAATCCTGCAATTAAATGTTATAAAGTAAGAGTAAAGATAACATTTTATGGAGAAAAAGTCATAATTGTACATGTCTGCAATTAAATTAATAGAGAGAAAGGTCATAATAAACACAATAAAAAACCCTTGTATTGGGAGGGGATCATGAGAAGTAACCTTTCGAATATATCCATCCATCCATTTTTCTACCGCTTATTCCCTTTGGGGTCACGGGGGGCGCTGGTGCCTATTTCAGCTACAATCGGGCAGAAGGCGGGGTAAAAAACCCTGGACAAGTCGCCACCTCATCACAGGGCCAACACAGATAGACAGACAACATTCCCACTCACATTCATAACTAGGGCCAATTTAGTGTCGTCAATCAACCCATCCCCAGGTGCATGTCTTTGGAAGTGGGAGGAAGCCGTAGTACCCAAATGGAACCCACGCAGACTTAGGGAGATCATGCAAACTCCACACAGAAAGATCCCGAGCCTGGGATTGAACCCAGGACTACTCAGGACCTTCGTATTGTGAGGCAGATGCACTAATCCCTCTTCCACCATGCTGCCCCTTTCGAATATATCCATCCATCCATCCATTTCCTACCGCTTATCCCCTTTTTGGGGTTGTGGGGGGCACTGGCGCCTATCTCAGCTAGGAGCAATTTGTAAAAAAAAAAAAAAATTGGGGAATTTGTATTTAGTTAAAGTCCAAAATATACTAGAAAAAACATTTTTAGGAAGGTTAAAATATATTAAAAAAAACAAAAACAACTATGTACAATAAATACAAAATCACAATCTTGAAAAATAATTTGCATTTTTGTGAGAATATAGGTGTTTCATTTAAAATAGGAAGCTGTGTTATTCAAAACCAAACAAAAAAAAACAAACAAACTCTAACCTTAAAAAAAAAGACATGAAAATGTTGCAATTTTTTAAAAGAAAGTTGTGCAATAAAAAACATAATTGGAGGAAGAGGAAGAAGAAAAAGAAGAAGAGTAGTCTGGAGGGGGCGTGGTCTGCGTGCCTGCCGCGGAGCGGGGTATGTCGGGATCGGCCTCGAAGCAGCGGTAGGTGAGTACATTGCCCATCTGGAATTACTAATCTAATCACCTGTCGCCTTTATAAGCAGCAGCCGGACAGGGACATGTTTTTGGGTTGGAGAGAAAAAAAAAAAAAAAAAACAGAGACACGCGGGACTGAAAAGACCAAACACATTTTGCTGGAAAGCAATCCCTCCATTCGTGGATGAAAATAAAAACTTGCTTTACCCTGTACCACGGGCTCAAGGAGGAAGAAGAAGAACAAAAAAAGGAAGAAGAAGATGAAGAGGAAGATAAAAAAGAAGAGGAAGAAAAAGAAGAATATCTTTTAAAGGAGTACAATGTAAATAAATTGTAATTTACAAAACACCATTCAAGAGAGTAAAGGTGTCAAATTGCAAAAAGTTGAAATATTGTTTGCTTTTTTGTTTTTCGATCCCTCAAATGGTAAATGGGTTGTATTTGTATAGCGCTTTTCTACCCATTTTTAAGGAGCCCAAAGCGCTTTGACCGTATTTCCACATTCGCCCATTCACACACACATTCACACACTGACGGCGGGAGCTGCCATGCAAGGCGCTCACCAGGACCCATCAGGATCAAGGGTGAAGTGTCTTGCCCAAGCACACAACGGACGTGACTAGGATGGTAGAAGGTGGGGATTGAACCAGTAACCCTCAGATTGCTGGCACAGCCACGCTACCAACTTCGCCACACCGTCCCCTAAATGTGCGCACCAAATTGTGTGGTGATTCAGAGAAACCATTTAAAGTTACAATGGTTGTTTTTTGGAGCACTTTGAGCTGTGTGAGACATTTCTAGTCAATCTAATGTATGGGGTTAAATAACCACACCATCGGGTGTTGTATTTGTCAGAAAAGTGGTTGCATGGTTTGACTAATTTTCCTCCTTTCATTTGGAGTGGTTCAGGAGTGGAAGAGTTATGGCGCGTTCCATTTGTACTGTGAAGTCAGAGTTTCGAGTTCTTAGTCGGAATTTAATTTGAAACGCCCCTCGAGGTTTGGATATCTGACTCTGAATGTCGCCGCATTCTCACCATCCCCGAGTTTGTTTCTCTGGATGTAAACAATGATATTTGCTTCTATAATAAGTTGTGTTTTTGTCATTTCCCTGTCTTCTCTTTGATTTTGTGTCAGTTTTTTTCTTCTGTCAATTAGTCCCCAGCAAGGTAAACCTGTGAAAAATCGCTACCCGGTAGTATTTAAGTTCGTCACCGCCAGCTGTTTCCTGCCGGTTATTGTCTTCTGAACCTCCCACGTGCACTTGCCTGATTCGCTTCATCTTGCCTGGTACGTTGTCTCTCCTTATCCTTATTATTCCTCACCTCTTGTATTTTGCTCCCTAGTCCCTCTGAAGTAAAGAGTATTTTGCTTTGGATCCCTTTTTGCCTTTGCCCAGTGCGTCCTGGCCATCCCCCTTGCCGACCTGCTTTTGTTTGTCTTTTCATGGTGTGCACGTCTTCCCCATCGCCTTTAGTTAAACCGTTTTGGACTCATTAAAGATTGTTCTACTTTTGTAATTCAACCTCGCCTCCCGTCTCTGCATCCTGGGGTCAATTCCTTGATCAGAACCTAACATAATATCCGTTATTAGCACTTCTGATTAGTGTTTGTCACAGTAAATCAGCCTTATAATATGTGTTGTTGTACATTAGTATATTTTAACGTCACTGTAGTGCAGGGGTCACCAACGTTTTTGAAACCAAGAGCTACTTATTGGGTACTGATTAATGCGAAGGGTTACCAGTTTGATACACACTTAAATAAATTGCCAGAAATAGCCAATTTCCTCCATTTACCTTTAACTCTGTTATTATTAATAATTAATTATTTTTATCTTTGTGGAAACACTGATCATCTTAATAATTTCTCACAATAAATATATTTAGAAACAGATAAATATCATTATTGAACACTTTTTTTATAATTTCTCTAAGTGCACATTTTTCAAATTGAACCTTTTTAAATGATCACTTCTAAGACAGTCTTGTGAAATCACAATATCCCATTTTAACTAGCTAGCCACTAACATTTTTTAATAAATAATGAATTACTTTGCACCATGTTTGTACAAATGATAACTCATGTAAAATACAAAAGTCAACTCTCAAATTGAAAAAAAATACATGTCACACTTTGAACTGGACACCAAATCTGTTATCTGTTTCTTTGTCAGTTAGTGGGAAGCCTGGCATTGCATGCTGTTAACTAGTGTGTTGTACTCTGGTGGGTAACTTGACACTGCAACTCTGAGTGAGTCTTGCAGATGTGCATCAGTGAGGCGTGTTCTGTGTTTGTTCTTGATGAAGTTCATGTCAGAAAAGGCTAATTTACAAAGATAAGTTGAACCAAACAGGCTTGCAACCGTCATAGCTGCTGCGCATACACCACTGAACTTTACTGTGTCAACAAGGCACCAAAAGTTTGGTGCAGCCTGGTGGGCTTTAAATTTTAAGTTGCCAGGAAAGAAGAGGAAGGCATTTAAAAAGTAAAAAGGTATCTGTGTTTAAAAATCCTAAAATAATTTTTAAGGTTGTATTTTTTCTCCATAATTTGTCTTTCTGAAAGTTATAAGAGGCAAAGTAAAACAATAAATCAATTTATTTAAACAAGACAAGACCAAGTCTTTAAAATATTTTCCTAGATTTTCAAATTCAATTTGAGTCTTGTCTCTCTTAGAATTGAAAATGTCAAGCAAAGTGAGACCAGCTTGCTAGTAAATAAATAACATTTAAAAATAGAGGCAGCTCACTGGTAAGTGCTGCTATTTGAGCTATTTTTAGAACAGGCCAGCAGGCAACTCATCTGGCCCTTACGGGTTACCTGGTGCCCGCGGGCACCGCGTTGGTGGCCCCTGGTGTAGTGTAAACTACATTTTATTAATGTGGTGTGTACATTCCACATTGCTAGCAATAGCGTCTGGGTTTTCTCCTCATCCACGGTATTTGAAGGTTGCAGAAAGAGTGCATATGTTCCCATAAGTTGTTTAAAGTCAGACACGGCAAGCCAACAAATAGCTTGCGTAGATGTGGCCATCTTGATTTTTGACTTCGTAACTGGAACGCTTTCAACGTCATGGACGCCGTTCCCAGCTCCGACTTCCCACTTTCCAGGTCAATGGAACGCAGCATAAGCTTACACAAACCAATACCTAAAAAAATAAAAGTTTCTATATAAATGTCAGTGGATGCTGTGGCCGTTACCCCCAAATGACAAGTCGGATGATAAATTCCACAAACAAAAGGTCAGGAAGTTGCTTTTTGAAAAAATAAATATATAATCAGAAACATTTAATTTAAAAATATATTAGCAGCATCTTAAGGTTTGGCCTTAAAGAGAATAATCACAGAGCTGGCATTGATTGATGAAATCCTACTGAATGCTAACGTGACTTTAATCAGATTTGTCTCAAGTCCTTCTCGTCATGGCCGGGACACAACGTCAAAGGTCACGACCTTCACCTCAACCACAAACAGCCAACAGGAAAACAAAGAGGAATGACTAAAAACATAAGGTTGGAATGGATGATTAAGTAATACCAGTTCTCTTTTGGAAAGGCAAACATGGCTATGTTTGATCACATGGCCATGTATTAACAAGTATATTGCACAACACAGCAGCAACAGAACCAAAATTGTATTAGTGGTGAAGGGTAAACTGTTCAGTCAGCATTAATTACGGCACTTACCTTATTTTTCGGAGTAAAAGTCGCTCGGATTATAAGGCGCACTTGCCGAAAATGCATAATAAAGAAGTAAAAAAACATATATGTCGCACTGGAGTATAAGTCGCATTTTTGGGGGAAATTTATTTGATAAAATCCAACGCCAAGAATAGGCGATTTAAAATAAATACAGAAAAGTGAACAACATATTATGGTAAGAGTCATTCAAATAACTATGACATATAGAACATGCTATACATTTACCAAACAATCTGTCACTCCTAATCGCTAAATCCGATGAAATCTTATACGTCTAGTCTCTTACATGAATGAACTAAATAAATAATATTATTTGATATTTTACGGTAACGTGTTAAAAATGTCACACATAAATCGCTTATGAGTATAAGTCGCACCCGCGGCCAAACTATGAATAAAACCGCGGCTTGTAGTCCAAAAAATACAGTATTTTGTATATATTTTTTAAATGTATAAAAAACTAAGTACAACACGCATGACTTTCACATCAACAGCTAACAACATGTTAAAGTGTGTGCAGAGGTAGATAAAGGTGCAAGATGGTAATCACATATCAAATTCAGCTACTGCCATCTTGGGATGTTTAGAACTATTACAACCCGAGGTTGCCTACTGTCACATTTGTTAGTGCCAATGTATTTTTCACCCAGTGCTAATTAGTTTTTGTAGATGAACCATATGAGACTTGGTTGTTAATCGAATAGCGTCAATTAGA
This sequence comes from Nerophis ophidion, assembly GCF_033978795.1. Lineage (NCBI taxonomy): Eukaryota > Metazoa > Chordata > Actinopteri > Syngnathiformes > Syngnathidae > Nerophis > Nerophis ophidion. The sequence continues at coordinate 60,399,583 of NC_084614.1, forward strand.
GGGTTATATTATTGTGTGCTTGATGCCATTGTTACCTTAGTTAGCAAAATAACTTCAAAATTTATGGGCAAATGTTAAATGATTTTTCAAGAAATATCCGAAAGAAGACAAGGAACATAACCTTTTGGGACTGATCTTTTCTACTTTACTACTTTATGTTTTTGTTACAACTTCAGTGTGTGTATGCTAGCAACACTCATAGTGATCGATAGTGAATTCAATACCTTCAAATTTAGTAATGAACAATACAACTAAGATGCACGTTACAATCAAACATCCATCCATCCATCCATTTTCTACACCTTATTCCCTTTGGTGTCGCGGGGGGCGCTGGTGCCTATCTCAGCTACAATCGGGCGGAAGGCATTGTACACCCTGGACAAGTCGCCACCTCATCGCGGGGCCAAAACAGAACATCCACACTCACATTCACACACTAGGGCCAATTTAGTGTTGCTAATCAACCTATCCCCAGGTGCATGTCTTTGGAAGTGGGAGGAAGCCGGAGTACCCGGAGGGAACCCCCGCATTCACGGGGAGGACATGCAAACTCCACACAGAAAGATCCTGAGCCCGGGATTGAACCCTGACTACTCAGGACCTTCGTATTGTGAGGCAAACGCACTAACCCCTCTTCCACCGTAAGGCCTACAATCAAACAGCTGGTGTGTAATAAGTAAAATACTTACAGCACAAACAATTTGTAAGGCTCAACAAAAGAAAAGACTGGCACATTCAACTTAATGGCAAAGACTACTTAATGACTCTGGCAATAGATCGTACTCTAAACACTGCTGCCGTGTAAATTATTTGAAATGCAACTGCAAGCAAAGTTGACTATATAATACAATACTCGCAAATGAGACACGTGAGTGTAAGAAAACAAGATACCTGGATAGCACAGCTCAGTGGTAAATACTGTATTAAATCAAAAAAAAGAGATTTTCTTTCAAACAATTATTATTTTTTTAACACATTCGAACACACACAAACACACCAAAAATTGATACCGTTGAGTACTGGTATTGATTCTCAGGAACCAAGTATTGCTATGGTATGGATTCTAATGTGAGAGGTACCCATCCATACCAGTGATCTTAATGAGGACAGGTTGTATAAAAAATGGATGTATGGATGGATACTTCAAGAGACATTTAATTACCTCACCACAATTGATAGGCTGAATTACTTAACTCATTCCTAACCCTTAATGGATTAGTTGAGAATACAAATAATCCATTACCACTTTCTGCCGTGCATTCCATCCATCCATAAACGGTAGTGATTAGTTGAGCGTTGTCTGTAAATGAGCATGACAATAAAGGAGCAAAGAGCGGAGGTGACGACCACTAAGCCAAAAATAAAGTTTGATGAAAATGGAACGAGCCAGCTGTTAAAGCGCGTTTTGTCATGCATGAAGCACAAGCGCATTAGACTTCAGCTCCTATTTGCATTGCTAGAAACAAGCCAAATGAATATTACAGCCACACGTTACATAAGTGGAGGATAACATAATCTCGGGCTGATAGATGGCTGTAACGGCAACTCAGCATGCTTCGCTTCTCCTTTCAATTCTCGATTTTCACATACAAACTGCAAGACTCGCGATTCTTTTGATCCCTTTGGCTCTTTGTGCCCCTGAGGGACATTTCAGCAGTGGTGGTGTTTAGGACCCTTGGGTAAAGGCTGACACACATGCTGGGTTTTAATGCGCTTTTTTTTCATGTGGGCCTAACATCTCTTGGGGGGGTCTTAACACAAGTATATAGTACTTTAGCCAACCTTTTAGACGGCCTAATCCTACAATTTAGCTCTTATAAGGGCTTTCACTGTACAGTATTGTAATGTGGAGGTCCTGGTTAATTGTAAAGGGGTACTTAATGCCGCTCCACTAAAAATTACAGTGCATCCAGAAAGTATTCACTGTGCTTCACTTTTTCTGCATTTTGTTATGTTTCAGCCTTTTTCCAAAATGAAATATTTAATTTTTTGTCCAGAAAATTCAAGACGCAATACCCCAAAAAAATTTTTTGCCACATTATTAAAAATAAAGTAATTACAAAAAACATATTTTCCGGACAATAAGGCGCACTTAAAATAAGAAATAAGTGTAGCCTGCACTATGATGGGTCTCACGTAAACAACACCAACATTTTAAATGTTCCATTACAAATATAGAACATTACACACGGCGCTCAAAAATCTATCAAAATGTTTTCGTAAGACTTTGGTAACCTATGAAGCCGCACAACTTGGTGGATTGTCAGCGCATTAAACATACCAGTATTATTATGGTGTGTGTTTAAGTTAAGACATTATCTGGCGCTTTTTTTTCCGCAATATTATGCAAAAGCAACATTTCTTACCTACTGGTACCTGCTGATTTATATTTGGGATCTGCATAAATCCTGAAAAATTGCGCGCGTCCGCCATAGTCGATAAGTTTCTTCTTTCTCTCTATCTTTTTGCTATGGGACATTCACCATTCGCTGTTGCCATTTCTAATATAAAGTAGTGTGAAGTTCTTACTTATAGATGTCAGTAAACTCACCATGAAAGCGCTAAAGCATACAGATGTAGTGAGTTTACATTATTCACCCAAGGAAGTTTAGTTATTAAAGTTCCGGTGGGACGGATTTTCACAGGACACATTTCTTGTGTAGTTGTTTCTGAATGAGGAGATGCTGCTACATTGTTGATTTAAGTAAAGTCTGAATGTCATTAAAACACTTAGCTCCATATTTTGACACGCTACACAGCTAAATCAAGTCAAATCAACTTCATTTATAAAGCACATTTAAAATTTACCACAGGGGTAGCCAAAGTGCTGTACAATGGGCAGGTTAAAAGATAATACGAGGACCGAGCAAACAACACAACACAAACAGAACATGATAAAAAAAAAATATATATATATAAAAACAGGTTCACAGCAGGTGTATAATGGGGCGCCATTGCAGGATGGATATCACTAAGTGTTAAAAGCCAAGGAATAAAAGTATGTTTTTAAAAGAAATTTAAAAACAGGAAGAGAGGAGGCTTGTCTAACACTCAGGGGTAGGTCGTTCCAGTGCTTGGGCGCAGCAGCGGCGAAAGCTCTGTCACCTCTAAGCTTCAGCCTTCAATCAATCAATGTTTATTTATATAGCCCCAAATCACAAATGTCTCAAAGGACTGCACAAATCATTACGACTACAACATCCTCGGAAGAAGCCTTGTGTCAGGGACTGTCAGCTACAACAAAGATGACGGGGAGAAGACGCAGCTGAAGATGAGTCACGAAAATAAGACCGCCTACAAAACGGCGCATCCGGAAGCGACTTTCAGAAAGCGACTTGAAAATGGTCTGTAAAACAATCTATGCAACATTTTGACCAAAGAACCACCATTACATGTTATGTAGACCACAAGGAAGTGTTTTCCATTTAGAAAAATATATAATAATATAACTCCTTTTAGGGTGTGCCTAATATATGACAACAGATCGAAAATGTACCATTCATTGGCAGTGCGCCTTATGATCCGGTGCGCCCTATGGCCTGGAAAATACAGTACATAGTATTCACAGCTTTTGCGATTACGCTCAAAGGTGAACTCAGGGGCATCCTTTTTTGATTGATCATCCTTGAGATGTTTCACCAGCTCTTTTGGAGTCCACTCATGGTAAAGTTAGTTGGTTGGATAAGGTCTTACACTTGACAGTGCATGGCAGAGCACAAACCAAGAAAGAAGTTAAATGAATTGGCTGCGGATCACAGAGACAGGATTGTCTCGAGGTACAAATCTGGGGATGGGTACAAACAAAGATATGTTGTCTCAAAGGGCGCAATGAGCCCAGTGACCTCCATCATCCGTAAATGGAATACGTTTGGAACCACCAGGATTCTTCCTAGAACTGGCCGGCCGTCTAAACTGAGCAATCGGGAAAGAAGGCCCCTAAGTCAGACCAAGAACTTGCTTGCCACTCTTTCAGGGCTACATCATTCTTCTGTAGAGAGGGAAAATAATCCTCTCTGCAGCAATCCACAAATAAGGCCCGTGTGGTATCGCGTCCAGAGGGAAGTCATTTCTTAGAAAAAGTTTGCCAAAATGCACCTGAAAGACTCTCAGACCATGAAAAAAAAATTGCTGGTCTGATGACACGAAGATTGAAGTCTTTGATGCCATGCCAGCATGTTTGGAGGAAACCAGGCACCACTCATCACCGGGCCAATAACATCCCTACAGTGAAGCACGGTGGTGGCAGCATAATGCTGTGGGGGAGTATTTGGGGGACGAGTCAGGACAGAGAATAGATAAATCCAGCAATGTAGACAGACATCCTGAAAACCTGCCCCAGAGCGCAGTTGAACTCAGACTGGGACAACTGTTCATCTTTCAGCTGGACACACAGCCCAGATATCAAAGGAATGGCTTCAGTACAACTCTCTAAATATCCTTGAGTGGCCTAACCAGAGTGAAGACTTGAATCCAACTGGGCAACTTTAGAGAAATCTGAAAATGGCTGCGCACCTTAGCTTCCCAACCAACCTGATGGAGCTTAAAAGGTGCTGCAAAGAAGTATGGCCGAAACTTCCCAAAGATAGACGTGCCAAACGTGTGGCATCGTATTCAAAGGGTATGTGTTGTGTTTTACACAGACCGTGTGATGCGTTCAGTGCAGTCAATTTGAGTAATAATGCTTGTAGGTAGTTCATACTGCTTGCTACTTGCCTCCTTTCTTACAGAAGGTGAAAGGAAGAGCAAAGTGCGTAAGTCTCCTCAGCTGGTACATAGCCTCTCCACTGCCAGGGCTCATACATGCCTCCTTGTGGCCACGCGGTAAATGACACCTCCGGGTTCCAGGCTAAGTTGTACGGGGGATCTCTGATCATCAGGGGGCCTGAGAGATGAGGGAAACGCCCTGCTACCAGTCATCCTCTGCCCCAGCTATGGGCAAATAGTGACGACCTCAACGGCGGACCAGGGAGAAGCACCACAATGGCTGGAAAGGTGCAGAAAGGCTGCACCAAATATGGGTCCCCAGTCGCCTTGGTTTACTTTCCACTGGGCTATTTTTTTGCCAAGGACTGTGTGGAGGCTGACTGTGCATTAAAAGAGTCCACGCACAGGCATCCTCCTCATGGGTCCAGGATTGGTCTTTTTGCCCACCTGAAGACCCAGAAGGACCAAAAAGGAGTGCAACTATACTCAACCCAGAGTGACCGCCGATGATGATGATTCAAAAAGACTTGAGGCTATAATCGCCTCCAAAGGTGCATCAACAAACTATTGAGCAAAGGCTGAGTGTTTATGTACGTATGACTTATTAGTCTTTTATTTGTATTACATTTGCAATAAAACCTATTCACATTGTCATTGTGAATGTGTTTAATTTTGCAATGAGTCTGTAACATAACACAATATGGAATAAATAAGGTGCTGTGAATATTTTCCGCATGCACTGTAATTCCATTCAACAATCTGTACCATTGAAAATAGAAATGTTGTTATGGTGATAAAACATGTATTAAATGTAAAGGCAATGTGTCCAGTACCATTCCTAACTGTCATTCAAGCATACAAGTGAGCTGACCACTATATAATTCAACAAAAAAAGTAAAACTACTTGATTTATATTTTTCAAAATTGAAACCTGATCTTTATGATAGGAAATTCAACTGGCGGCCCGGGGGCCAATAACGGCCCAGGAATGACACAAACCTGACAAAACACGAGAGTGCTCCTGTTGTATAGAGGAACTTGGGCCACTTTAAACACATTGACAGATCCTTGCATTGACATTTTAACATTGCTAGCAAACATACAACACGGTGGGCCAAACTTGGGAGTAACGTAACTTAGCCGTTCCTTAGGCCCCCTTTCAGTACTCTCCTTTTTATCAGTGTCATGTCATTTATGTAACTAAAATGTTGCTGTAGCTTGTTTAATTCAGATGCAGTCAGAGTCAGCAGTCGTTTGTTCAACTGCTTTAGTTATACTAGTAGTGTTCCTCAAGGTTCCATTTTAGGTCTTCTCTTTTCATTATTTAGGCTTATTAGCTGGTGGCCTACAGGTTCAGTTAAAAAACCTTTTAAAATACTCAAGTAAAACTTCATAATTTTAAAACCTGTCCATTCATCCAGTTCTGTGGAATGCCCTACTGGTAACAGTTAGAGATGCTACCTCGGTAGAAGCATTTAAGTCCCGTTTTAAACCAGTTAATCTGCTGTCTCTTTTCTGCTCCGCCCCCGTCTCCTGCCTGCGTGGAAAGGTTATTAGGTGACCACAAATGGTCAAAGCTGTTCAAAGTCAGGGGTGGCCCACTCATCTGACCCTCAGTTGTGGACGTCTCTGCGCTGCTAAGCTCTCTCCACTCAAGATGAGTGCTGGCCCTGCTATGGACTGAACTCTCACATGAATAACTAGATCCACTCAACGTCCATTGCACCGGTGGTCCCCTCCAAGATTTCTCATTGTATCGCACTGGGTTGAGTTTGTTCTTGCCCTGATGTGGGATCTGAGCGCAGGATGTCGATGTGGCTTGCGCAGCCCTTTGAGACACTTGGGGACGGCGTGGCGAAGTTGGTAGAGTGGCTGTGCCAGCAATCTGAGGGTTGTAGGTTCAATCCCCACCTTCTACCATCCTAGTCACGTCCGTTGTGTCCTTGGGCAAGACACTTCACCCTTGCTCCTGATGGGTCCTGGTGAGCGCCTTGCAAGGCAGCTCCCGCCGTGAGTGTGTGAATGTGTTTGTGAATGGGCGAATGTGGAAATACTGTCAAAGCGCCTTGGGCTCCCTAAAAAGGGGTAGAAATGCGCTATACAAGTACAACCCATTTACCATTTACCATTGTGATTAAGGGCTGTATAAATAAACTTTGATCCATTGATTGATTGATCGTTGTGCTCTTAAACCGGCGTCCTGTGGACCAAATCTGTCCTGGCCGGGATTGACACCATGTGGGTCCCCCAGTTCAGTTCAAGACATGTTTGCAGCAGATTCTTAAGAACAAGAGAGTACTCTCATAGAGAGGATCTTTGACTAGCATTTTTGCAGAAGGTCCTTAAAAACAGGAGAACTCTCCTGTAACGATGACAAAATAAATAGACCAAAATTAAATGTTTATTGTAGAGGAAATTGGTTCTCTGGAATATACAGTAGATTTAGACTTAGACAAACTTTAATGATCCACAAGGAAAATTGTTCCACACACTAGCTCAGTTAGGAAAATATACAAAACAATGCCAATAGTGAAGGGAGACGTCCGGCTCTCCGCTCCTTCTCTTTCTGGAATTGGGATTCCTAAACTATTCAGTTGAATATCCCTGCTTTAGGTTATGTTTCGTTAAAGCTTTATATTGTATGTGAGTCAAAACTTATCAACCACTGTTTGTGGTAATGTTATGGATTGATTATTAATGTATTTATTTATTTTGTGGTACAATTTGAGCACTGGAAGTGAACCAACAAATCTGTACCAAACTGCTATGACATTGAAAAGTGGTTGGATTAAATAGAATCTGCTTCTGCCTACTCCTTTTCAGAGGTGTTGAAATGAGAAATTGGAGATACGTGGGGTATCATATTGTAACTAAGTTATTTTTCAAAATATATTATCACCATAATCTAAACCATAATCAGTTGTCTGCCGTCAGTGATGCCGTTTTGTGACGGCAACACAAAAAAAGCAAAACAAAAAAGCAAAGCACACGACTTTAGATTAGGCTATTATACACAAAGTGAGAAATTAAAACACAAACATGATATATTTATCCTCTATCTCTGGAGTGGACATTTGTTTTTGGTCTAATTCTTTCATCAGAGTAAACACTTGTTGGAAAAACCTACACCTTCGAAACACAGATGTCTACTTCAGAGGGCGCTGGTCCTTAGGAAGATATGCTTTTTAAAATTCATCCAGCAAAAACACTAGCCAAAGATCATTCACACCACAGGAGCGCTCAGTTGTTGTTGTTCTTAAAACCTACTTCCAAAATCATGTTAAATCAACAATACAGTTTGGTACAAACTAGAAAAAAGCAATACAACCATACAGGATGAAGTTTGGCACTTATGCCACTAACCTGATGCCAACATACAATAGAAAATCCCATTACAGGCTAAAAAAAACAGCAGCGTACACATTTTAAAAATGTACATAAAACCACAAATGTATTTCTACTTACAGGCACTAAGTCACCAAACTCTATGGAAACGAATATTGACTAACTTTTTACTACCAAGCCAGCATACTTGCCAACCTTGAGACCTTTGATTTCGGGAGGTGGATGGTCGGGGGTGGGGCGGAGGCGTGGTTAAGAGGGGTGACGTTTAATTCACCAACTCGGTTGGAGTCAATAACCAGGCGACGTGAGGAAGTTACGTCTCTTTACTGTGGGCTTCGGAACAACAGACTCCCTAATGCATGTTCCTTGACTGCACTTAAATGTAGAATATATTTACATTGTATTGTTTGTACAGTAGATGGCAGTATTGTCCTATTTAAAAAGGTCACAACATTGAGTCAGTTCCGCTTGAATTTCGGGAGATTTTCGGGAGAGGCGCTGAATTTCGGGAGTCTCCTGGAAAATTCGGGGGGGTTGGCAAGTATGCAAGCCAGCCTGCTGCTCGGCACTGTGTGCTGACTAGCTACGGAAGCCTCACGCTAGAAGCAAGGACCACAGACTACTGCTGCTGTTCACTGAGCTGTCATCCACATGATGTGGTTGTGTGTGTCTGTGTGTTGATCTTAGGGCTGGGCGATATGGCCTTTTTTTTAAATCTCTCTATATTTTTAGGCCATATCGCGATATATATCTCGATATGTTGCCTAAGCACTTGAAATATATAATCACAGCAGTATGATGATTCCCCAATCCCTAGTGTTAATTAGGCAGTCATTAGATTTGGTTCGTTAGTTAATATCACAACAATCCATTATTTTAATCAAACTGGATACTCTAACATTTAAGAATGCAGAAAAAAATTGATTTAAAAAACAATCAGGAATCAAAAGACGGAAAGTTCATTTGCAGTTCTAATCATAATTATCATTTGTTAAACTCACTTTTGTATCTCTTCTGCAGCGTCCATTGCAACCAATTATGCAAATGTGGCTATCACGTCCACGAGCGATTTTTTTTTTAAGGCAGCCAATAGCTACTCTCCTTGCTGAGGAGTTGGCAACCACTGGTCTGCACTACTCTGTTCAGCGGTACTTGAACACACCATAAAAAACACCTCTCTTTTCCTGTGAGGAAAGATCAGATCATCATAATTCTGTGCTAAGAGAGCACAGCTTGTAGGTTCGGTGTGCACAACTGAATACAAGTTTGTGATTTGACTTAATGAAAAAGACTGAATATAAGCCGGGGGTCCTGGGCGGTGCCCTGGTGTGTGTGCGTGTGTGTGTGTGTGTGTGTGTGTGTGTGTGTGTGTGTGTACTTGTTCTTGTATTTCTACCCTTCTTTAGACAGCAACAAGGAAAAGTGCCTTATATATGAGGACAGGTGAACAAGTTAGGACCAAAATCATTGTTCCCATACGGAAAAACATTGCATCTAATACACAATGTCTCATTTGCACCCCTGGTGGTGAAATCTATTAAAAATAGGGTGGCCTTAAAAAGGAGGCATTTTTCAAATTGACTTTGTCCATCCATCCATCTTCTACCGCTTGTCTCTTTCGGGGTCACAGGGGGTGCTGGAGCCTATCTCAGCTGCATTCGGGCAGGAGGGGGGGTACACTCTGGACAAGTTGCCACCTCATCGGAGGGCCAACAGAGACGGACAGACAACATTCACACTCACATTCACACACTAGAGCCAATTTAGTTTTTCCAACCAACCTATCATGTCGGTTTTAAAAGTGCTCCCCCTCTGGTCAACATATGAAATAACAAGTGTGTAAAAAAATGTTAAGGGCTCCCCCTCTGGCCAACATATGTATTAACACGAGTGTGTAAGAAATTGAAATGTGCCCCCTTTGGCCAAAATTAATGGAAAAAAAAATAATTATAGGTATATAGAGACATACTGTAATAACTTCAAGTAAATAATGAAGATTAAAAAACAAACAAAAAAACAATAAAATCAAAAGTTTTTTTTTCATATTTACATAGTATGTATGTATTATTAATGTTGTAAATACAAATCTTTATATATCTAGACAGATTGGTCCTTAAGAGGTAAGCGTTTTTCGGATGTGTCAAAAAGGTAAGAAATACAAGAATGTGTGTGTTTGTGTGTGTGTGTGTGAGCGTGTGTGTGTGTGTGTGTGTGTGTGTGTGTGTGGTTGTTTGTGTGTAAAATTATAAAGAGTACAATGTTTATTCTATTAGCTAACTTTCTGTATCTGAATAGCCATTTGTGATTTATAGCACAAAATAACAAATATCTTAATGTCATCTTGTTCATGTTTCAAAATGATTCAACTATTTGATGTCAAAATATAAACAGTAGAAACATTTTTTAAAAAATCAGCTACTGTCTAGTTCTAAAACACCAATGAAAATAAATTTTGCATTTAGACAGGCTATACTATAGCAAAAGTCATCACATGTCTGCCACAATTATGTGTGTTCTTAATTATGTATTCCACCTCATCCATGTCGAGTGCAGTTTTGATTTGGGCTTACAGGGTAAACAACTCAAATGAATGTGTTGGCCATTGTTTTATCCGGATGCATACATTCGTCTAAATGTGGCCAAGAAGACGCAATGTGGGTTTCCTGGACGTCGTCTACATCGCTAAAAGAAAAATCTACAGAAGAGAATCCCTCTGACATCTTCCACTATTTTTTTTAATATATAAATGGCCCATTTGATTATTCCCTCTTCTCTTTTCCGACTCTCTCGTCGTCATTTGGGATGTGCATGTCTGTTGAGATTTCCCTTCCTTGTTTGATGACCCGCCCTATCTTGCCTTTGATTGGCCTGTCCGTAATGTTTTGCCCTAATCTTAACCAATCGTCACTCATCATTATAAACTAACCAACCAGTCATGCAGTTCCTTATACGTAAACCAACCAATCTTCATTGATGATTTCTGTATATTTTGTCCCCTGCCCGTGGAATTGCTTCGCTACGTAGCTTCGATTTTTAAGTTAATAATTTTTAATGGAAAACTGTAGTTTTTATCACTGGATTATCAAACACCCTACTCACTACGGGGAAACCGTTGTTGTTGGCAAGTATGGCAAAGAGACGGATCAAGATTTTAACACACATTGTAGGTCGGAAAAAAACGAAGAAAAACTAAAAATATTTGTTTATATTTCTACACAGATAAAAAAAGACGTATTTCCGACTGTAGACAGAAAAATCACATGCCTGTGAATAGCTTAGTTGCTCGGACAGTAATGGGTTTATAAAAGTTTAGATTGGGCCATTTTGTTTGTAACAGAGAAAGACAATTTTTTTTTTTTTCATTTTATAATTTTAGCTAATGAGCAGGTACTAGTCAGTCCGCCTTGAGTTAATTAAAGTGAAGTTATTAATTTTAGTTATTTAGATCATTTCAATTTAAACAGGTAATACTAACCATCGGGAATTTTGCCGCCGTCATCATTATCGTTTATTGTTACATCCCTACAATATGGTCTTGTTTCCTGCTGAAAGATCCAAAACTGCGTGTCTTACTAGTTTTAGTTCTGATTGGATCTTCGCCGTGAGGCTCCGTTTGATTGGTGAAATGGAGTACACCGTCACTAAAGCTTACCTTGGATTGGCGAAACAGAGTCAATCAGGTGACAGATCCTGCCGGAAGAAGGCTTGCTGAAAAAATTAAGTCGTACGTTATAAATAATTCTGATGTTAATAAATGTAACGACTGGGATGAAATTCAATGTAAAACTCAAGGTGTGTATATATACAAACAATATATAACAATATAAGATAACCATTCACAAAGGTTACTTGCAGTGTATATATAACAGCTTTAGCAAAAATGAAGCAGCATAAAAAATATAAGAATAGATAAAATATAGGTAAATATAACAGAATATACATACAAAAATATATAAACAAAGAAAGGTGCGCTAACTTAGACATATGACTGTACATATCACTCTGACCTCTCTGGTCCATCACTCAAATACATCCACGTGCAACACAAAAAACAAATGCCCTAGGTCCTATTGTTGTTTTGTTTTTTTGTTTTTTTTTAGTTCCTATTGTTATACAATTGGAAGACAGATCGTAGGAAACACCTACAAAAGTCTGCTCACCAAATTGAACAAAGAAAAATATTATTACGTAATTTTATTCAACTGACGTTCGTAGTACTGTACATGCTATATTGTATTAATGAAAGAATATACATTTTTTTCCTAAAAGTTAAGGTTTTTTTTCTTTCTTAAAGGCATATTTAATGTAAAAAATGGGGTTTTTTTAGGGCAAAAAGCATGGATGAAATTGACATAAATTCATACCAATGTGTTGAGCTGGTTTGAGATATGAATGTTTTGAATTAGGAGTTTTGTCATGGAACAAATGAATAAGGGAATTATTTATATATTTTTTATGTTTATGTTTTATATGTTTTATTTATGTATAAAACATAAACCTTTGTTCTCAGAATTAAACAAAAATGGATAATAAATAAATATATTGGCAAATTTATATAAATATTAAGTGAATATTATGATTCAGGTCAAAAGTATAAGTATTATTATCAGTATCTGCAAGATTAGCCATGTATTTCGGATCAATTCCAAATTTCGGATCATCACCCACCCTTAATTTACCGCAAGATATGGATCTTTTGTGTGAAAAACAACATGGTAGTAAATGTTGCTCAGGGATTGTATTGCAAGTCAAACTAAACTTCCATCCATCCATCCATTTTCTACCGCTTATTCCCCTTTTGGGAATCGCAGGGGGCGCTGGCGCCTATCTCAGCTACAATCGGGCGGAAGGCGGGGTACACCCTGGACAAGTCACTACATCATCACAGGGCCAAACTTAACTTATTTTACGTCATAAAGATTAACTGAAGAATGTGTTTGTGCATGGTTTTTTGATCCGTCTCCAGAAGGGAAGTGATTACGTTGCCTATCAAAGGACTCTTTTTTTCATGGCTTAAAGAGCAGGGGAAGGATAAATAAAAAAAAGTAAAAAGGTGCCACAGGAAACCAATTAAAATATTTTTTATTAGAGAGTGGGACAACTCATCCTTATTGATCCCCAGCTGCAGTAAGATCAGCAACCGTGACCTTATCTTATCCGGCATCCGCAGACCCATTCCAATTACGAAAAAAAAAAACTAACCAGTACATACCGGGGCTGCCAACTCAGACTCTGTCAGTTAAAATCTCAGGAGAGAGTCCTACAAACAGCCCCTCTCAAGTTCTTTGACTATCTTTTGTGAAGTACATTAACTATATTTATGGAAATAATCGGAATTAGATTCAAATTGCTTTATACAAACATCAATCAGAAATTTCTGATCCGATACAGTGCATCCGGAACTAAATTTAATTCCAAACAAGAGGGGTGGTTTATGCCCATTGTCATTACGAACCGCATCATTGAACACACCCATTCAGATCCTGTCTTTGTGGTCTGGGTAAAATCCCCTTCGATCTGAGAGTGTATACTAAGTCAGTGTGACGCATTTACTTATACGCCTTTGGGACAGCCAGATGTTAGTATGTGAGGAAAGCAGAATTGGTCAACTTTGTTCTTAGAAACATTTAAAAGGGGCCCCATTATGAAAAAACAACTTTTCTTACCTGTTGGTACCTGATTTTGCAACCTTGAACAACACAAGCGGTAGAAATGGATGGGTGGTTTACCCAAAGAGTTTTGTGCGAATCCGCCATTTTTGATTGGTTGTAGTCAATAAGTACCTCTTTTTTTCCATGCTCTTGTTGTGGGGTGGACTGGCTCGTACATGCACATGCATGCTGAAATCCTCTTCTGCATGGCCATAACTACCATTGAGGACACCGAGGTCATGTCCTTGTCCATTTTCTTAAGTGACCAAAAGAAGATGATATGAGAGCAAATACTTTATACTTTGTGCCGGACATTGTGTGTGTGCACGGTACATCACCATTCGGTAGATTATTTCTACTACAGGATATTTGGTTGTGCACATATCACTACAGCTCCAGACAACAACGTTAAGTAGTAAGTCCGGTGGTCAGCAAACATACACTGTGAAGGTCATCTTAAACTCAGAAAGCAGCACAGGGGTGTTCAGTTTATGGTCGACTGGGAGGGCTATAGTTGTGAAGAACGCTCATGGGTCTCCAACTCCTGTATCCTAGATCCATCCCTTTTGTATGACTTCCACTCTCTCCGTCCTGAGAAACCAGGTAAGCCAGGGCTTTCCTCTGCTTTGACTCCACTCACACTTCTCGTTTCCTGTGGCTCCAGCTCTGGCGTTTCCGTGTAGTGTTACCTCTCTACGTTTGTTTTTTACAGTTTCTGTTTCTCCTCCAGCCCTTGTGTGTGCATCATTTATCCCTATTTTCCCTCACTCCTATTCAAGTCCACTTTTTTTTTTATTCTTATTTATATTTTGCTCTGTGTTGGGTTCTTACTCTGGTTTGTGACGGTTGTGACATCCTTTTTCAAGTGAAGTGTTCGACATTAAAGTTTCCGCTGTCCTGATGGAACAAACCATTTGACATTTTTGATAAGGAGTGTAGCTAGTCTTAGACATTTTTCTTCCAATTCAAGCTAAAACATGTTTAAGTTTCACAAGCAAATTAGAGGTATTTTTTAATTTTGACATCTTGTCTTATATCCTACATTAAAAACAAATATCTTCATTCCTTACAAAAGCTCAGCCCCCCCAACCCTCCCGTGCGACCGGTGCAATGGACGTCAAGTGGATCTAGTTAATAGTGTGAGAGTCCAGCCCATAGTGGGGCCTGCAGGAAATCATCTTGAGTGGAGACAAGTCAGGAGCGCATCCTAAACCGATGCACAGTTGGTCCACACCGGGTCCCGACTTTGAACAGCTTGCGACTCATCTATAGTCACCTAATAACCTCCCCACGCAGTAGAGGGGGGCAGAGCAGAAAAGAGAGACGGCAGATCAGCTGGTCTAAAAGGGGGGTCTATTTAAAGGCTAGAGTATACAAATGAGTTTTAAGGTGGCACTTAAAGGGGAACATTATCACAATTTCAGAAGGGTTAAAACCAATAAAAATCAGTTCCCAGTGGTTTATTTTATTTTTCAAAGTTTTTTTCAAAATTTTACTCATCATGGAATAGCCTGAAAAAAGGCTTTAAAGTGCCTGAATTTCGCTATCTGTAAATCCAGCCGTACATTTTCCTGTGACGTTACTGTGTGACGCCAATACAAACAAACATGGCAGATAGAACAGAAAGATATAGCGACATTAGCTCGGATTCAGACTCGGATTTCAGCGACTTAAGCGATTCAACAGATTACGCATGTATTGAAACGGATGGTTGGCGTGTGGAGGCAGATAGCGAAAACGAAATTGAAGAAGAAGCTATTGAGAAATATCACGACGGACAAATTCAACGCGGACGAATTCGCAGATCGCCTTCTAACCAACAATTGCATCTTTTGACCACTGGAGAAACTTAAATCAGTCGATTGGTAAGTGTTTGTTTGGCATTAAATGTGGGTGGAGGGAAAGGCTGGATGCAAATATAGCTACAAATGTACATACAGCTAGCCTAAATAGCATGTTAGCATTGATTAGCTGGCAGTTATGCCGTGACCAAATATGTCTGTTTAGCACATAAATCAATAACATCAACAAAACTCACCTTTGTGATTTCGTTGACTTTATCGTTGGAAATGCATCTGCTTTGAGTGTCGCAGGATATCCATACATTCTTGCCATCTCTGTCGTAGCATCGCTGTTGTCGGTAAAATGTGCAGCACAAACGAGGGACTTTCGCATCTTTTGACACTGGTGCAACCTGAATCTGTCGATTGGTATGTGTTTGTTTGGCATTAAATGTGGGTGGAGGGAAAGACTGGATGCAAATATAGCTACAAATGAGGCATATTGATGCAATATGTACATAATAGCATGTTAGCATTGATTAGCATGCCGTGCTAATTGATGCACACTCCACGTAAGTCAACTTGAATCCGTTCCTGATCGTGTTGTTACACCCTCCGACAACACACCGACAAGGCATGATGTCTCCAAGGTACGGAAAAACAGTCGAAAAAACGAAAAATAACAGAGCTGATTTGACTTGTTGTGTGTAATGTGTTTGAGAAAATGGCGGATTGCTTCCCGTTGTAACGTCACGGGTGAAAGGTCATTGCTCTGACAGCGAACAATTGAAAGGCGTTTAAATCGCCAAATTCACCCTTTTAGAAATCGGTTAAAAAAACATATGGTCTTTTTTCTGCAACATCAATGTATATATTGACACTTACATAGGTCTGGTGATAATGTTCCCCTGCAAATGCTTCTACTGAGGTAGCATCTTCAACTGTTACCGGTAGGGCATTCAGAGTGCACTTGAGCCCGAATAGAAATTGCTGTATAGCCCGCACACTTTTTTTTCCCACATTTACTCCCCCAATTCGATGCACTTGCCTACAAATTTAAGAAAAATAAAACCTTTGTTTTGAAAGGCACTAATGGTCACTCCAGTCTTTAGCTTTGTGAAAATGTGTCCACCAAAACACTTAAGTTGAATAGTCGGAACTACTTCCCCACAGAGCTGTGGCCAAGAACTGCACATTCATTTTCAGTCTCAGCCAAAAGCTTTCTTTAACTAATTAAGTTGGACTAATAAACGCATGAAAGACGCTGTGAATTCTCCCAAACATCGTCTCCTATATTTAATTAGATCATTCCCAAAGCTGCAGTTAAAATCCTACGTCTACGAGGCCAATTAATCCAGGCATGCCATCAACATCACAACACCAAAAACACAATGCCCTGGATAAAAAGAATTTCAGAAAATAGCCTTAATTGCCAACATGTAAATATGTTTTTGGAATATTTTCATCACCAGCAAAAAGTTTCCCAAAGTTCTTTCCTTGACAGAGTGTGGAAAAAGCAAGTATTTCCAATGCTGAGATGAAAACATTGAGATATGGATTATCAGTGAGAGGTAGGTATGAAACAAACGAAAAAAAAGAGAGCGAACATGCTATCATGGACATCTCAGTGACTGGTATCAGGGGCCGCCAGCCTCCGACACCGCCACCACGCCAATTACAGAGGCCTAAGCAGGTAAAGAATGGTGTCAGGCACCCCCATGCTAATGATGAATCTAATTATTTCAGACACAGCGTTGGCTTTGACACCTTCGCAATCCGAGGTGATCGGCCTATTGAGAAGAAATCAGTCCCAGTGGGGAGAGTGGGATTGGGTGGTAATGGACAGAAGCTTAGATGAAGCGAAACAAAGTGTGGGCTGGATGAAGGCCAACAATGGCCTCCTGACACTAGAAACTCATTGAAGTTTACTACAATAACACACACACACACAGCGCCTATAGGGAAATGTCATACCGTTCAGTACTGCTTGCATAGCTTTCTGAAAGTTCAATAGCAGGGAAAAAGTAAACCACTACATACTCATTATGCTGTGTGTGCAACACCTCTATAGAACACAGGTCTTCAACGGGGGCTCATCCGATTAATCGATCATGTAATTGAAGTAAAACATTTAAGAAATGTTTCTGGATGACATTCTGACAAAAATTGGGGTCTTTAAGTTGATTTAGAGGTGCAAAAAAGTCTTAATCTATGGTTAATCATAATTAATCCAAATTAATTACTATAACATTTGTGATTAATCTGATTTAAAAATCTGATCAATAGCTCGGTTGGTAGAGCGGCCATGCCAGCAACTTGAGGGTTGCAGGTTCGATTCCCGCTTCCGCCATCCTAGTCACTACCGTTGTGTCCTTGGGCAAGACACTTTACCCACCTGCTCCCAGTGCCACCCACACTGGTTTAAATGGAACTTAGGTATTGGGTTTCACTATGTAAAGCGCTTTTAGTCACTAGAGAAAAGCACTATATAAATATAATTCACTTCACTTCACTTCAAAATATCATTTGACAGCTCAATTTGTATATATCCGTCTGAATTTCTTCTCAAAACATAGATGTTTTTAAATACACGTTCACATTGTGTAGTTTAGAAATGGCTGTTGCATAGCCCCACCACTCACTGTACTTTGCAGGTTTAAAATATAAACACAAATACATATTATTTTATACTTTGCTTAATGAACATGAACGTTAGCATATAAGATTAGCGCTCGAGCTCCCAGCTTGTGATTAGAGGCACTATACTTCATAATTTGAAAATCTTAGTATTACACGACAACAAGGTACCATTTAATTTAAAACACAATTCATACAGGATTTTGACAGCTGTCCAATCTTGTTCCACCCCCAAGGGCTGCATACCGAAAAGGCCATTTTGATATTTCTCTCCCTCTATATATATATATGTATATATATATATATATATATAAACTTTGTGTCAGGTAGTTTATAATGTTGGGCAAGCATATAGTAACAATAGGACTTTATGTTGCACACTGTCCTATTAAAGTGACAGACCGGAAGCCAGTGCTGAGAACCAACGACGTATTTGTGTCTGTGTTGTCTGTAAAGTAAAAAGACCCAGTGATCATTTAAAATGTTTTTTTGAGTGGATTAATATAGGTTTGTGGAATAATGGGTTGCTTAGAGTGCGGTTATGTTGATGAAGCGTGCTATAGACGCGGTCGAATGGTAAACGGTGTTCGCTTTAAACTAACTCTAATTAGCCTGTTTGACTTTGGGGACGAGGAGGAAATATTGTTGTGTTACTAAGTTGGTGGTGTTGCTTCTTTATTTGTGAATATTCCAAGCTGATTATCATCTGCGAAGTAGCGGCACTTGAACGAAATATGACAGTGTGTCATAATTACGACAATCAGGTGGATAAACACAATACCGCGTATCATTAGTCCAGGTTCTTAAGGGTCTTCCTGGACCAACACAATTAAGACTGGCACCAAAAAAAAAAGTATACATTTTTTCTCAACTAAAAAAAACGTGTAGCATTTTAACAATGTACAAAAACCCCCCTACTAGGGCTGGGCGATATATCGATATAAACGATATATCGCGGGTTTGCCTCTGTGTGATATAGAAAATGACTATATCGTAATATTCAAGTATACGTTCTCACGCAGTTGATTTTAGCTGTGGGCATTACACTACAGGCGTTTCTCACTCCTTCTCGTCTCTCCTTCTCGCAGAGACGTAAAACAAGCCCACCTTCTTACATACATCACATAATGTTGCGCGTGTAGCGTCATACGCCCTCACCGGGCAGAGAGGTAGCAGCATGGCTAACATTAGCTGAGGCAGGTCGTGTAAGCGGAGCGGTGCAAGTGACATTACAAGAGACGGAAGTTGTGTAACTGATCACAAATGGAGGTAGAATAATTAATGCCCCAAAAAAACAGCAGGGGGTCCATCATTTGGCGGTAGTTTGTTCTTCAAGCGGGAAGATATTCAGCAGACAACAGCAATATGCAAAGTATATTGTGTTGCTAGAAAAGGTAGCAGCACTATTAATTTGTTCTTTCATTTAAAAAGTCACCTGCGAGAGAATGAAGAGTATTTATTAAATACAGTTTTGGTAAATTGACTTAGTTGTGATTTCCCTCTCTGCATGAAAGTTTAAAAGTAGCATATATTAATGCAATATGAAGAAAAATGTTTTAATGTAGACACATAGAATCATCATACTGCTGTGATTATATGCATCAGCTGTACATTCAAGGCTAAGGCAAAATATCAAGATATATATCGTGTATAGCGATATGGCATAAAAATATCGAGATAATAATAAAAGCCAATATCGCCCAGCCCTACGCCCAACCAATAATAGGTAGCTTACCACCACCAGGTGTGAATGAATGATGGGTTCCCACTTCACTGTGAGCGCTTTGAGTATCTAACAATAGAAAAGCACGATATAAATCTAATCCATTATTATTATTATTATTATAAAATACAACAATGGAATTATAAATAAAACTAAGTAAAAAATGCATTACCACACCTGGTGTGCGTACGCTTGAATTACTTACTACCTTTTAGAATAATGAACCCCAAAATTGAATATAAAAAAAACACAACTAAAAAATACATATATTTCTATATGTAAAAACAAACAAACAAACAAACAAACAAACAAACGAAAAAAAAAAAAAAAAAAATATATATATATATATATATATATATATATATATATATATTTCTTTTTTTTTCTTTTTTTTCAATAAAAAAAATTTAAATAAAAAAAATCTTTTAAATGCTAGTTCAGTTGCCAGTTGGGTGGCCCACTCATGCACAGTGGGCAATTGCAGACTCTAAAATGTGCATGTGCATAAAAACACAGCTCTCTCGGTTCTCATCGTTCACCTAAAAGAGCCATTCAAAAAGTCACATCTAATACTTTAGGAGAAGGTGGTTTTATTCAGATGGTAACGGAAACGCCTCCACAAAAAAACATATTGCCAACATACGCAGAAAGTGGGTAAACTATATGACAGTGGAGTAAAATGTACACCAATGCATAACCCAAACATTTTAGCTGGACCACAATGAAGTGTCTTAAATGTAGATTAGAATCATCATAGGTCCCCTTTAAGCGAGTACACCCACTTGGCACATGTTGGTAATTGGTTAACACATGGGATGAACTTTTCCAAGTCGACCAGCGACCATGCTGATGACGACAGCTTTGTTTATTGCCTTTGCTTGCAATGATTGGTAGCGATCTGGTTGCCAGATCCTCAATAGATTCCAGTCGTGTAATGTTGGACATTGTTGTAACGATGTCCTTCTTATGTATGCATCTGTGATTAATTCAAGCAATCTATTTAGTATGTACGTAGCACTGTTGTAACTATTTGTGTTAAAAACATACTACAAAGTATATTGATCTGAATAAAAGCCCATCCTGAACAAACAACAACACCTATTTTCAAGGTCCGTGTTTGAAAAGATATTTCTCTGCTGCTCAACAGATGCTTCATTGATCGCAATTATCCTAAAATGAGCGTCTTAACCCCTCCTTCCTCCTTTGATTTTTGCTAACAACATTTCAGACACCTTTTGACTTCCATCCATCTATCATGTTCCGCTTATCCGAGGTCGGGTCGCGGGGGCAACAGCCTAAGCAGGGAAACCCAGACTTCCCTCTCCCCAGCCACTTCGTCTAGCTCTTCCCGGGGGATCCCGAGGCGTTCCCAGGCCAGCCGGGAGACATAGTCTTCCCAACGTGTCCTGGGTCTTCCCCGTGGCCTCCTACCGGTCGGACGTGCCCTAAACACCTCCCTAGGGAGGCGTTCGGGTGGCATCCTGACCAGATGCCCGAACCACCTCATCTGGCTCCTCTCGATGTGACTTGTTTTGGGATAAATTGTTTAGCACCTCCTGTTGGTTTTCATGAATAAATCTGTAGATTTAATTACAGTGGAACCTCATTTTACAAACTTAATTGCTTCATAGATAGAAACCGTGTTATGTTGAAGCACATTTCTCCTTTAGAAACAAATTGAACTGGAATATATTATAGTAAAGTCTGTAAACTTTAATTTCCATATGAAGTATTATACAGTACTCTACATCAAACAGACATAACATGGGGCTGGTGGATCAACTTTCTATTTAATACAAAGTCAAAACACCAACTAGCTGAACTGTCCTCATTTTTAGCTGCCCTGCTAACATGTACACACACTCTCACTAGCCATGTGGTGCAATCAGTTTGAAATCACAATACTCATTAACTTCAACAACCAGGTCGCTACAAAAATAGGCATAACCTACTAATTTACGTTTTTAGTAATCTTCTTGGTGTGCAGCCGAAGGTAGGGGGTAAAGGAGATAGGCATTGTCGACAACGCTGTGGGTACTTCCTGAATGTTTCAAACCTCACATCGTTTGTCCATTGCTTTCTTTGTACACATTGAGCTAAAAAAAAATAAAATAAAAAAAAAAAATTATAAAAACTTTTTAAAAGCACCCAAAGTAACACCGTGGACTATGATGCAGTTTCCTGCATGGATTGTTTTCCCGAGATGCAAAAGAAGTGGACCGGACATGGCTTAATACATGATTTAATTCTTACTCTAAAAAGTGTAAACTTGGCTAAGGAAACAAAAATCTACCACTAAGGCTGAACTATGGACATGAAACGAAAACAACTTAGGTTGACGTGAGCAGAGCAGCGTGAACTAAGCATGAAACAGTAAACATGGCATGAAGCAGAGTGATGACGCCCGGCCGACCAACTGAAAAACCAGGGTTAAATAATAATGACATGATTGAAATAGGTGCGTGAGTCACATGAATGAGGCAGGTGTTACTAAAGGGTCGTCATGGAAACTAAACAAAACCAGGGTGCACAAAACAGGAACTAATGGAGTCTTGAACAGAAAATAACAGAAAACATGATCCAAACCACAGATCATGACACACTGAGCAAAGTAATTTTCGACAGATCGTCCACAGTCGTGCCAGGCACAAAGTGGCTGCCCTGCGAGGCATTTTATATGTGTTTTTATTATATGATTTGCGGGTAATTTCAATTATTTGCATTGCAATGTCAGTTATTCCATTCTCATACACCATCTTTGATACCTGTTATATAGATCTGTCATCTATTGTAAGAAGTATTTGATTTGCTTTCATGGTTTTGGGGTTTTTCACATTAATGTACACTCCATACAGTTTGCCTTTATCATTCACAACAGTTAGACAATTGTTATTTGTGATCAGCAGTCCCAAGGACGTTTCATCAGCATATTGTAGATTGTTTATGTTCTTCCTTCTTCTAGAGAAGCCTGCCATGTCCCCTTTTTCTCTGAACATTGTTTGGTGTACAAATTAAACTTGCTTGGTGACAATACACAACTCCTTTTATATTAAATGATTCTGTTGTTTCCCAATCAGTTTTTATGATTGATGTGTGTTTCCAAATACATCTTTGTATTTTTTTAAATTGGGATAATCATGGTAAACAAACAATGAAAAAGCATTGGTGAACATATTGGATATGCTTTTTTTGTTTTAAATCAGCGAAACATGATTTGTGTCTGCCAACTCAATTTGCAGTCAGTTATGCTCTCAAAATAGGATGCTCTGCTTTAAACAGGCTGCAAATATTGTCAACAACTGCAGTTTGTAAAATCACTGTAAACAGTCCTCATTTAACATGTGACAGGAAACTAATTAGGGCTGTCAAATGATAATTTTTTTGATCAGGTTAATCACATGTCTGAGTTTGGAATAATCATGATTAATTACAGGTGATTACTTGCTTGCGTAAATACAACTTGCTTTAAGAGAAAGTTCACTTTTTCGTAATTGTGCCTATAGTTGACAATCATTTTGAGAAACAATCTAATGACTTATTTTTTTATTAGGATTTAAAGATGATAAAAAATGCTCGGAAGATACGACGAAAAATAGTCACCATTTCAGCCTTTAAAACCCTCTAAGACAACTTCAAAACCCTCCTTCAACATTTTGTATACACACTGCAGGTATATATATTTAATATAGTAACAGACATGTTCATAACAATATTTGATATGAATTTACCGTATTTTGATCATTTTAATCAATTCCGGAATTGACCTCTTTCGCACATTGATTTCCGTTTCCATAGCAACGCACATCCAACTTACAGTGTGTTCCTACTTCCGTATACAAAACGCTTGTGTGTGTTCTAATCATGGCAGACTTGGTAACTGTTACTGTAGTTCTTCAAATGAGCAATTCGCCTTGCATTGTTTCAGAAAATCTGAAGAGCTCTGATTTTGACTTTTGAGGGGCCCCCAGGGACGTAAACAATGTCGAGGTCAGGTCTCAAAGTGAAAGGTTAATAAAGAATCTTGGACAACTTGTCATCCATGGAAAATGATTCCCTCACACCATTCTTTGGAATTCAGCTCAGCCTGAGAACCCACTGGGGATTTTTAACCCAATGTGTTAATACAAGTATGCTATGTATTTGTTGTTTTCATGCCTGTATTGGATGGGATATACTACATGATTTAAGGCCATCTTTGCTTATCCATTTCAATAACAAATGTCCCCACTTGTGGTATCTTCCCACGTTGCTAAAGCTGTAAAACACAGCCCCAAAGACCACAGGGATCACCGTGGTGTGAAATCCTGCCAGGAAAGTCAATTTATCAGGTGATATTGCCTCTGTGTAGCATGAGGGTCCCTAAGCCCCTCTCTAGCAAAGCACTATTGGGTTTGGACCAGCAGCAGAGAGGGTGGGGGAGGTCTCCTCCCTGATCTGTGGTCCACCACAATCAATCTTCCAAGAGATCCCAGAGCTTCAATGAGCAGAGCAACACAGCGTCTAATCAAGGCTTCCTGCAGCTGGCTGTCAGGCCGCACCACAACTTGTTTATATATGTCACCAAATGTCAGTTTTAGAATTATTTGTTGGATAAAAAGCTTTCTTAGTTAGGAAGAATGTAAATGCCTTTTTGCTCACCTGTTTAGCAAGCATGGAAATGTCCTTTCAATTTAATTTGGCTTTAGGTTTGAGATACTTTCTCAGTGCTCTTATTTGTACTGAAGTGAAATAATTAACTCATATTATGTTTTGCTTATGGTGAAGATTTACATCCAACTTGGAGAAGGCAAACCACAAAGTTTAATTAAATAGTGGTATTTCAGTTTGAGCAGAGAAATAGATAAGGCCCCTTAGTTTGATATTTGCAGGTGGAGGAAAAGAGGTTCTAATTCGGACTTCGGAATTCAAAAGTGATAGCCGTATCCGTTTGTAGAGACTACCTGTCTAGCTCAATGCCGACATTTATTACACAGTTCAGGGAACTAACAAACATGAAAATTTCACCATGAAAACAGGTACAACAATCAAACAATCACAAACCAGACAACTAGCATGCGAGCCAAACGGGCTACTGGAACTGCAGGGAAGAAGCAAGGGCTAACGGGGGTGAATGTGGCCGAGAACGGCAGCCGACAACAATAAACCAACAACTCAACTGCAGCAGGAGATTAAAAAAAGGGGTTCTGAAGAGATTCACCTCCGCTCCAGTAGCTCCGCCCAGCTCAGGGAAGTAAAGGAAGGGAACAGAAATAAAGGGTGCAAAGACCAGTGTCTCGGAGTGTGACACTGGTGACTAAATCCAAACACTACTCTCCTATCTTCACAATAGGCATCATAACGATTCTGTCAATGGTTGTTAATCAAGTCCGATGTTAATTAATAGTGGTGTGCCACAAGGTTCTGTTTTAAGTCCACTTCTTTTTCTCAGTTATTTTTTTTAAATATTTTACCTCAACGTTGCTCATTCTGTCATGTTCATCTCTATGCCGACGACACTGTCAATCAAATATAATGTGCAACAAGACAACTCTCTCGCCAAAATTGATAAGCTGCATCCACCTGTGTCCAAGTGTCAAGGCCCGGGTGTGCACAAAAGCGATGTTAATGCCTTTGGTTGGCTTCTAATTGGCTCCAAGTGCTGATGATGCTGCTCCACAGTTCCTCCGAGGCTTCTCACAGTCATTAAAAGCCTCTCATATCCCAATAGCAAAGTGTCAGGATCTAATGCAGTTCCTCTAAATTACTGCACGCAGCTCTCTGAGGTATACTCCCAATGTCTTTTGCCCACTTTGGTTAATTATTTAAAGCGCTTTACCATAATTAAATGTGCATTGTCTCGCACTACGAAACTATTGCACCACACTATCTGGCACGCTTGAGGCGAAGAAATCATTGATTTTAAAAGACTAAAAGACAGTTTTTTAAAAGTTTCGCTCATATTTTGAGGTATAATCTGACATCGAGCACAGACAGGTCGGAATAGTTTAATTTCAAATGATTTCTCAGTCGTCTGCAGCCACTGTCTTGTTATTATCTCCACCTCCAAGAGCTGAGCTAGACATGTTGGGGGTGAGACGAGAACATTCTTAAAGCCCTTAGATCCTCGCCTGTAGAGTCCAAACACATTATAATCACTGTGACACATGGAAATGAGGTCATGTATTCTCTGCGGGACAATCCTTATTCATATTTCTGGGGTTTCCAGAGAGAAATGTGGGAGCAAGTCCCACAGAGGATCATTAACATTGGAAGAAAACAATTCCTGACAAACGGGGACGTTCAGCCTCATGCATCACGACAAAATGATTGGAATATTGATCTGGGACATACTTGCTCCCATCAAAAGGATATTACAGTATATTTGCATTTGTTTTTCATGGCCTTACACAGCATGTGCGCTACTGCTTTGGGCTGAGCATGTGACTAATGTTTCACGGTTAGTTTGTTGTTTTTAAATATACAGTCATCCCTCGCCAAATCACATTTCTATGTTTGAGGTGATGTGTATATCTGGTCTTGTCATGCCTGTCCGGACAGAAGGGTGACACGGCAGTGCGACTGGATCAAAAGAGACGTCGGAGAACCAAAAGTTGTTTTATTACAGGTAGAGAATTGTCCGATAATATCAGACTGCCAATATTATCGTCCGATAAACGCTTTAAAATGTGATATCGGAAATTATCGGTATCGGTTCCAGAAAGTATACTTTATGACTTTGGAAAACGCCGCTGTACAGAGTGGTACACAGAGGTAGGGAGAAGTACAGAGTACAATGCACTGCCTTTGCTTGCCGACCCAATCACATAATGTCTACGGCTTTTCACACACACAAGTGAATGCAACACATACTTGGTCAACAGCCATACAGGTCACACTGTGGGTGGCCGTGTTAAAGTTTTTTAACACGGTTAGAAATATGCGCCACACTGTGAACACACACCAAACAAGAATGACAAACACATTTCGGGAGAACATCTGCTTCGTAACAGAACACAAACACAACATAACAAAAACCCATAACCCCTTGCAGCACTAACTCTTCCGGAACGGTTCAATATACACCCCATATTTGGGCCTGTTTTGTTGCCAATGGAACTGGTGCTTTAAATGGAACTATGAAAAAGCAGGATTTCCTCTAAATTCTTCAGGACAACCTAAAATCATCAGCCCGGAGGTTGGGTCTTGGGCGCAGTTGGGTGTTCCAACAGGACAATGACCGCAAACACACGTCAAAAGTGGTAAAGGAATGGTTAAATCAGGCTAGAATTAAGGTTTTAGAATGGCCTTCCCAAAGTCCTGACTTAAAAGTGTGAACAATGATGAAGAAACAAGTCAATGTCAGAAAACCAACACATTTAGCTGAACTGCACCAATTTTGTCAAAAAGAGTGGTCAGAAATTCAACTAGAAGCTTGTGGATGGCTACCAAAAGCGCCTTAATGCAATGAAACTAGCCAAGGGACATGTAACCAAATATTAACATCTCTATGACTTTGTTGATAAAGTCCTCCTTTTTCTATTTTTCTTAGATTTTTTAAATTCTCTCTTTCTCAATTGAAATAATTGCCACCAAATGCAAGCTCCTGTTTCCCCAAAAAGCAAGTGATGCTTATCAGCTCCTTTAATATGTCACCATGTTCCTTTACATCGGCATTGTGGATGCTAGTATTTAGTGTTTGTTGTTCATTTAGAGTCAGATCAACAGGTGATATTCCAAACGTTTGGGAAAGAAAGCTGACCTTGAATGTGGGCAGATGAGCGTTCATGTGCTTCGAGGCTTCTTGGCAGCTTTTTCAGTTCCATCCGATACCATCCATTTTCTACCGCTTGTCCCTCTTGGAGTTGCGGGGATGTTGCATTCGGGCAGAGGGCAGGTTCACCCTGGACAAGTCGCCACCTCAGTATATCCCATTTAAGTCCAAACACGGTTACTCATTGAGAATAAAAGGCAGGGCAATAGACATTTTTTGTAGCACAGCCACAAAGTCATTCTTTTCCAGTATACCAATCCTTTTGAAACTTACAAGTTATTTTCTGTCCTCGGACCACACACGTTTGAATAAAATCTGACAGCTCTGGCTTTGGTCTCCCAGTTTTAATGACATATTGCTTTGATTGAAAGTCTAGAGTTGAAATATTCCTTATTTTAAAAATCAAATCCTCTATTTTTAAGGAGAAAAAAGATCACAGTTTGAGAGTAGCATAGCAGTTGTTGTCTGTTGTTTTCTTATTCTACTTCTTAAGGGTTAACCAGTGTACGCAGATCATCAAATTTTGATATATCGCCCCCTACTGTGAGGAAGAGGTACTTGCTGCCTCATGGCCTGCCTTTTCTCCGCTGCAACACGCACACGCTCTATACACTTTGTGCATAGCCGTGGAGGCCCCACCGGTGTCTGCCTCACTTCTCGTCTGCCGCCTTATTTTCATCAGGAAACACGGAATTTCTGAGATTTTGACCATGAAAATTATCAAGATATACAGGAACCATGAATTGATTAACGTGGAACCCGATTTAAACATGTTGAAAAACTTATTTAGGTGTTACCATTTAGTGGTCAATTGTACAGAATATGTAATGTACTGTGCAATCTACTAAAAATGTTTCAATCAATCAAAAAAACACCAAAATCACATAGAAAGCATAGACCAAAAGAGAAATATTAAAACTTGTTTTATTTTTTTACTTCGTTTTTGAACATCTCATGGTTAAGCCTTGATTGATTGATTGATTGATTGATTGATTTATTAAGAAGTTTATTGACATTCTAAAGAATTGAATCCATGTAATGCTTTAAAAAGGCAAATGGATGGCACCATTGTGGTCCATTACATATTCATCACATTTGATACATTCAATAATCCATCCATCCATCCATTTCCTACCGCTTATTCCCTTTGGGGTTGCGGGGGGCGCTGGCACCTATCTCAGCTACAATCGGGCGGAAGGCGGGGTACACCCTGGACAAGTCGCCACCTCATCGCAGGGCCAACACAAATAGACAGACAACATTCACACTCACATTCACACACTAGGGCCAATTTTAGTGTTACCAATCAACCTATCCCCAGGTGCATGTTTTTGGAAGTGGGAGGAAGCCGGAGTACCCGGAGGGAACCCACGCATTCACGGGGAGAACATGCAAACTCCACACAGAAATATCCCGAGCCTGGATTTGAACCCAGGACTGCAGGAACTTCGTATTGTGAGGCAGACGCACTAACCCCTCTGCCACCGTATAACCTGTAACAAGTATATAACACATTACGTTAAAAAATGTTTTATAAATTATGTACATATACACAGTATACATAGCAGGTGATTTGAAAAACAATATCTACAAAAAATGGGGAGGAGGGTATATACTATGTACATGCCACTATGTACGTGACTATGCAAACGTTGACTTCAAGAGTGTGCAAAACAGAATGTATATACACCATAACCACATATAAGCCTTTTTGATGCTTCGGAAAGTTGCTGGGGATCAATTTTGCTTCAGATCAGGTAGAGGTGGAGCTGAGCCATGATTTTATGGCAGTTTTTAAAGGCCTACTGAAACCCACTACTACCCACCACGCAGTCTGATAGTTTATATATCAATGATGAAATATTAACATTGCAACACATGCCAATACGGCCTTTTTAGTTTACTAAATTACAATTTTAAATTTCCCGGGCGTTTTGTCTTGAAAACGTCTTGTAATGATGACGTGTACGGGGTTTTAGGAAGTGTGAGCGCTACGCACACATACAGGTAAAAGTCGTCTGCTTGAACGGCATAATTACACAGTATTTTGGAGATCTGTGTTGCTGAATCTTTTGCAATTTGTTCAATTAATATTGGAGGAATCACAGTAGAAAGATGGAGTTGGGAAGCTTTAGCCTTTAGCCACACAAACACACGGGGATTCCTTGTTTGAAATTCCCGGAGGTGAAAATTTACTATGGATCAGAGCGCGGTCAAGCGAACATGAATCCAGACCAAATGTCAACCAGCAGGTTTCGGTGAGAAAATTGTGGTAAAAAACTCAGTTCTTACCGGATAAAAGCTGAGCTTGTGCCGTCCATAGCTGCCGTCGACTTCCCTGAGACAGTGCGCGTCAACACCCGGCCGTGGACACACCCTTCCGACTATCAGGTAATATCAAACTCACTAAAACACTAGCAACACAATAGAAAGATAAGGGATTTCCCAGAATTATCCTAGTAAATATGTTTAAAAATATCGGAACATGTCCCAATGCTATCGCGTTATATTTTAACTTGTTTTTTCTTTTCTAGTCCGTCGCTATCAATATCCTCAAACACGAATCTTTCATCCTCGCTCAAATTAATGGGGAAATTGTCGTTTTCTCGGTCCGAATAACTGTTTTTGTTGGAGACTCCCATTGTAATCAATGTGAATATACGAGGATCCATCAACATGTGACGTCATCGTCTGCGACTTCCGGTAAAGGGAGGCTTTTTCAGGAAGTACCAAAAGTGGCGAACTTTATCGTCGATTTTCTCTACTAAATCCTTCAAGCGAAAATATGGCAATTTCGCGAAATGATCAAGTATGACACATAGAATGGACCTGCTATTCCCGTTTAAATAAGAAAATCTCATTTCAGTAGGCCTTTAAAAGTTAGTAGGGAAGTTCTAATTTTAAAGTCTGTTGGTAGTGCATTCCACTGTGTGGTGGCAAAATAGTAAAATGCATTTTTTTCCATGAGGGTCTTGAATTTGGGGGTCCGAGGAACTCCCTTTCGTGTAGTACCTGTGAGCATCACTTACTCTGGTGAAATAGTTGGACAGGTACTTGGGGACAGTTTATCTGAGTATTTTGAATACCAGGCACATTGCAATTTGGTATATTCTTTCCTCAACTCCAAGCCATGCTAATTTGGTAAAGTGGGCTTTAGTTAGGTGTGTCCTATGTGGGAGGTTGAGCGGGAGTCTCCCCAGCTTGTTTTGGGAAGTTTGCAGTTTCGTTTTTAGTAGATTGGGGATAGTTGTGAACCATGAGGTGCAGGCGTAGTCAAAATGACACTGTATGAGGGCATCGGCAAGGGTCTTAAGTGCATCCCTGTTGATAAACACGGAAATCCCGCCCAAAAATCTAGTTTCAATATTGATCTTGGTGATTGCTTTTAATGCCATTTATTCACCCGAGAGAGTGTTGCCCAATATACAACCTAGGTACATTACCTCATCTTTGCTGGTGATTATGGTATCACCTGCTTCAATCGTAAAGCCCAGGGATTTATCCAGGTCAGGGGTTGGGAACCTATGGCTCGCGAGCCAGATGTGGCTCTTTTGAGGACTGCATCTGGCTCTCGGATAAATCTGAGCTGACATTGCTTAACACGATAAATAATTAATAATTCTACTTGTAATCACAGTGTTAAAAATAACGTTCAAAATATAAAATCTTGTCATGCATTTTTATGTTCAAGAAGTTGGTAAGAAGTCATTTATTTATTATTGGTTAGTGTGGGGCTTGCCCTCCAAGGGGTTCTTCAGACCACCAAGCACTGACATGAGAGCCAGTTTCAGGGTTACAATATTGTTTTATTTTTAATAAGTCTCTCAGTTGCTTTCCAGCAATTGTCTTTTTCTCTTTCGTTCTCTCTCGCGCTCTGTTTTCTAGCCCCAAGCCCATCTCTCCTCCTGGCTGCTGCTTATAACATACCGACAGGTGATCATATAAAAAGGCCCAGGTGGGCCGTCTACGCACCTGTCGCTGAATTCAAAGCCTGGCAACACCCTGCTTCGCTGCAGGCCCGCAGGCCACGCCCCTCCACAGTTAGCTTCAGAATAACAATGTTATTACAAAGAATAAGAGACCTCTCTAGAAATGTTGGTCTTTCTTAAAAATGTACACGTTTTGTTGTGTTCAGTGTTAAAAAACATATTATATGGCTCTTACGGAAATACATTTTAAAATATTTGGCTTTTTGGCTCTCTCAGCCAAAAAGGTTCCCGACCCCTGATCTAGATCGTGCTTGGACCAAAATAGGATGGACTCTGTTTTACCCAGGAGTAAGTAAGACACCGGCAATCTTATGGCGATTTACCGTGGCATTCGCTATGCCAACTATCGTTTGGGACGCTCTTAACCTCGAGCTCATACCTCCAAATTCTATATAAACCAAGGTACCGCTTGATTCGCTTCATTCCCGACTAATTTATTTTAAATAAATAAATGATAATAGGGTTGTACTTGTATTGCGCTTTTCTACCTTCAAGGTACTCAAAGCACTACTTCCACATTTACCCATTCACACACACATTCACACACTGATGGAGGGAGCTGCCATGCAAGGCGCTAACCAGCACCCATCAGGAGCAAGGGTAAAGTGTCTTGCTCAGACGTGACGAGGTTGGTACTAGGTGGGGATTGAACCAGGGACCCTCGGGTTGCGCACGGCCACTCTCCCAATAAATAAATAAATAAATAGGCATAAAGCAGGGTACAAATCGCTGTGTGAGTAAATGTACCACATATTACATTAGTATGAAGTAATAATGGCTCGGCTAAGATTGCCCGAAACAGTTAAACTCCTATGATCCATATAATTCATGTGAAAGTTGAAGCCTTGACTTTTTTGTTCAAGCTAAGTGAAAAAAAGCTTTTTTGAAATTCTCCCTTTTGTCACATGCTCTTCTTTCTCAGAATTGTGCGTTAGTGTTCCTGACTGATAACAAAAACAAAATCATTGACATTCTCAGAGGTTTTATAGCAGTGGTCCCCGATTGGTACTGTGCCGCAGAAGAATTATTATTTTTTTTTTTATTATTATTTTATTTTTAATATTTTTAAATTTATTTTTTAAAATTAAATCAACATAAAAAACATAAGATACACTTACAAATAGTACACCAACCCCAAAACCTCCCTTTTTCATGACAAATTAAAAAAAAAAAGATTCCCCTTCCTCCCGCTGGGCTGCGGGACAAATTATCAAGCGTTGACCGGTCCGCAGCCACAAAAAGGTTGGGGACCACTGTTTTATAGCATTAGGCTCAAGTGTCAACATGCCGGTGGATTGGTAATGTACCGATACGCCCAAATGCTGTCCGACTGTCATTCTAGACCTGCGAGCTGTATTTTTCTTTGCTTATTTGGTTTTCTGGCACCGAAAGTGGCATTTGGAAAGAGCAGAGCAAAGGTCGGACAAGATATATACAAGTCTGTTTTTCTCCTTGTCAGTCCCTCGCGGCTGAATGTTTCCGGATGTATTTATCATCTGAACATTTCGAAATATACTGGTAATCGAATATTTATGAATGTTATTTTCACCGGACCGGAATTAACTTGACAAAACAGTTGGGTCCACCGGATGAGTGCCACACTTACGGGAGTTACACAAAATGTGAGATGCATGGAGGGAACAAATTGATTGGAAAAAAATGGAGTGCAGTACTTAATGCAACCAACAGGAGAAGCTTTGATCCAGTCCCAGCTTGATTGTTAAAGATAA
Organism: Nerophis ophidion; assembly: GCF_033978795.1. Taxonomy (NCBI): domain Eukaryota; kingdom Metazoa; phylum Chordata; class Actinopteri; order Syngnathiformes; family Syngnathidae; genus Nerophis; species Nerophis ophidion. The sequence goes on from NC_084614.1 coordinate 60,432,893, forward strand.
AGTACCAATTATTGTCACACACACACTAGGTGTGGTGAAATTATACTCTGCATTTGACCCATCACCCTCGATCACCCCCTGAGAGGTGAAGGGATTGGTGAGCAGCAGCGGTGGCCACGCCCGGGAATCATTTTTGGTGATTTAACCCCCAATTCCTTTCCTTGATGCTGAGTGCCTAGCAGGGAGGTAAGGTCCCATTTTTATAGTATTTGGTATGACTCGGTCGGGGTTTGAACTCACGACCTACCGATCTCAGGGCGGACACTCTAAAACAAGGCCACTGTTCTCCGAACAAGAACATGATGCTATTTAAGGCCGACTGTGAATCTGCTTAACACAGCACTGACATGGAAACAGGAACTCAGTATTTTCTGTTATCGAAAATTGCATTTGTATAACTTCAATCAACACCTCTATTTAAAGGGCCACACACATGCTGACAACATTGGCACGCATTTCAGAGTTCTGGACCTAAAAATTATGTCCACTGGTAAAATTCCTTTAAAATATACACAGTGGTGCTTTCATTTAATTTTTTTCTGACGAGTATCATCACATATTGGAATGACACCATTAGCTCTAAAACGTGGGAGGGCCTGCATCAGCCTGCTGATGAAGACTGGAGGCAATTTCATATTGCATAATATATGTTTTTGTAGCGAACTCATCCTGTATCATGATATTTTCGGGATGATCTAATATGTCTGCCAGATACATTGTTGACTTTTGTCAGCCTATGTACATTCCCAAATGATGGAAGTATGAGGACCTCTCAGGCATGTGAAATGTCCACGAAAACTTGGAAATCCACATTTTTGAACATTAATTTTCGCATCAAAATATCACTTCTATGTTTTTGTAATGAAATATTATAGCGTGTAAGGATGGAAGTCAAAGGAGAAGTGTCAAAAGGTGGAACAAATTGTTTTCTTATGAACAATCAAGCAGTATCTATATTAGGGGTGTCAAACGTACGGCCCGTGAGCCGGATCAGGCCCACAAAGAGGTTTTATCCGCCCCGCGGATTACTAAGTATAAAAATAACCAAAATTTTGGAATTAAAGAAACTGCTGTTGTTAAAGTGTCTACTAGATTCAAGATTGTTTATTGTCATATGCACAGTTAAACAGACAGTTTGCCGTACAATAAAAATCTTACTTTGCTAGTCCACCCTTCAACAAGTCACACGGTACTTAGTTAAAAATAAAAAATAAAAATAAAAAAGTATATACAAGGCACAGTAAGTAACATAACATTGTTGCACATTCTGATTGACAGTCAACAGTATAAATATGGAGTCAAAGTGTCTTTAGTGATCAAGGTGACTACATGTCACAATAGCAATTATTTGTATTTTTGTAGATGACGCTACATATATAATCGAGGAAAATGAGAAAACTACCTCAATAAAATCAATTGTTGTTGCCTGTGTTCACTGTCAGAGCCACAACGTTGACGGCTGTCCATTTTGCTTCTTTAATTGATTGATTGATTGAAACTAGTAGATTGCACAGTACAGTACATATTCCGTACAATTAACCACTAAAGGGTAACAGTTTTTCGACTTGTTTAAGTCGGGGTCCACGTAAATCAATTCATGGTAATATGCTTATCATATTTAAATGATTAAAATCTAGGGTTGTATGGTATACCAGTATAGGTATAGTACCGCGACATTAATGAATCATATTCGGTACTATACCGCCTCTAAAACGTACCGGTTTCTCAACCCCCAGTCGTCGTCACGTCGTGTTATTGTTTTTACGAGCAGAGCAGTATATGTGAGGGTCAAATACCATGAGACATTATAAAGATACAGAAACAGAGAATAGAAGACATACCAGTGATTGCTTTTCTCGTACGAGGAGAGTGACCTGGAGAAAGTTGTGTCAGTTACAGGCTACAATTCACTCTGAAACTTTTCTCACAGTCTCTTTGCCTTTTAATTCATTCGGGGTGCCCTGCATCACAAACACACACACACACACACACACACACACACAGCTGCACTAAGGGAGGAGGGGGGATTTGCAGCTGTGTTGGAAACCTAACACCTGCGGTGAGAACATAACACATGCAGAGGATACAGTAACTTCCTGCATTGCTCTGTCTCATCTACAAACTCCTCTTTGAAGTTGGTAGGTCAACCTAAATTCAATCTAACACAGAGTTTTGTTTCTCTTCAGCTTGTCTAACACAATGCATAAGCAAACAATCATCATTTGAATAAAAATGAGATAACTTATTTACAATTAATCCAACAGCATATTCGGCTGCACACAGTCACAGAGTACTTACAAACAGACAATGAGTGTAAAATGAAAAGGGAGAACGGACACACTTTGGTTTAAAAACTAACGATAAAGGTGAAGTTATAACACTTAAACACCCGCAAGAAGAGGTGCTTTAAGACATGGCTAGCCTTAATCCTTGTTTCCATGGCAACAGGTAAAGTAAGTTTCTTACAAGTATCATCCCTGCAGAACGATGAATAGCTAAACATGCTTCACTATACACCGTAGCTTATCGACGTCACAATGTAAACAAACACATTTGGTGGATCTACACCTGACATCCACTGTATGATACCAAGTACAGGAGTGTATCTAGTTGATACTACTATGATTACATCAATATTTTTTAGCATCACAAAATATTTATATATATATATATATATATATATATATATATATATTTTTTTTTTTTTTTGATATATATATTATGTTTATAAAGTCAGGAAATATGTCCTTGGACAGATGAGGACTTTGAATATGACCAATGTATGATTCTGTAACTACTTGGTATCGAAATGACAGCCAAATTTCTGGTATCATCCAAAACTAATGTAAAACATCCAAACAGCAGAAGAATAAGTGATTTTTCTTTTTTTTTAGCAGAAGTGTAGATAGAACATGTTAACAGAACAAGTAAGAAGATAATAACAGTAAATGAACAAATAGATTAATAATCACTTTTCACAGCTTGTCCCTCATAATTTAGACAAAATAATAGAATGAGAAATGACACACTATGTTACTGCAAATGTCAGAAGACTAAGTAGGAGCCTTTGTTTGCTTACTTACTACTAAAAGACAAATTGTCTGGTATGTTCACTATTTTATTTAAGGACAATGATGCAATAAGAAACATATGTTAAATGATCCGTAAGATTTTTTGTTACAATAAAGCCAATAATGCCATTTTTTGTGGTCCCCCTTATTTACAAAAGTGTCGAAATACATTTTAGTACCGGTACAATATCAATCCGAACATTGTTAGTTCCGAACCAGTTGAGTTCGTGGTGCAGTGGTAGAGTGGCCGTGCGCAACCCGGGGGTCACTGGTTCAGATCCCACCTGGAACCAACCTCGTCACGTCCGTTGTGTCCTGAGCAAGACACTTCACCCTTGCTCCTGATGGGTGCTGGTTGGCCTTGCATGGCAGCTCCCTCCATCAGTGTGTGAATGTGTGTGTGAATGGGTAAATGTGGAAGTAGTGTCAAAGCGCTTTGAGTACCTTGAAGGTAGAAAAGCGCTATACAAGTACAACCCATTTAATTTATCCGTAGCCAGTGACAAGGTATATTTTTGACGTGACAATTTGGAAACAGAGGTCACAACACCGCAAGTATACCTGAAGGATAGCTTTGCCAGATGGGAAACGTTTTCTGAGTTCTTTGCATGCATGTTATAAAATGTTACATTACATTTTCAATGTCAGTAAATCATCTACTTAAAAAAAAAATATATGTGGTACATTACATGGGACATGTAAGTGTCAAAAAGACGGCCAAAAGAGGTTTGTAGATGAGAATAAATGTAACGGTAAAATATAGTGTACAAATGCACCCAATTGCAGGAAATAAAGTCTTGATTTTCAAAATGTGCTTTCAGGACTTGTGTGGCATCACTTTGTGCCGATAGAAATGTTCCTCTTTTTTTCTAAAAGGGTGCTCACATGCCTGACCTTTCCTGTCAAGTTGACTTACACAAAATGGGACGGACCAAGCAAGAGTAGTGCAATTTGCAGGGATCATTTTATTGATTTTAGACTTCGAGGAAAAAGGGTTTTGGACGTAATTTGTATGGGAAAAAAATGCAAAAGACTCAAACCAAATGCAATCCTGAAAAGGAGCACCTTCAAGAAAAGAAAGACTGCAAAAAAGCAGAGAAAGAGAAGCAGACTCCATGCTCAAAAAAGGGAGAAAAGGTAAGCCCATGCTAATATATTTTGCGTCCTCTTCTACTGAAATTTTCCTCAAGGTACTTGAAAAAATGCTGAAAGAGGAAAACAGCTTATGGTGTCTATGGACACGGAGATGGAAGAGAAGGAAAGTCCGGAAATGCTCATAATGTTAATCATATCAGTTTTGAAGTAATCATGAACCAGGGTTACAAAAACCTGCAAATAAGTGATCAAAATAATAGTTTTACATGCCTTTATTTATACTGTCTGTGCGGGGAAATGGGCTCCATTTCTGTAGATGACATCACACCAAGATGGGGCGGCATATCGATGGAAGGGGGGCGTTCCAAGTACAGTTAATGATCTACTGATTGCTCCAAAATTAATTGATAGTATGGAAATGATTGACAAATTCAATTTCAGGAGAGAAAAAACATACGTTTAGAGACCTTGTTGGTGAAATTTTGGTAATTCTGAATGGTATGGATCCTTTGAACCACAGAGTTTCCTATGTAGGTATTAGCAGCTGTGGCTCTAAGAAACCTCCCACTTTTTACTTTTTTATTATGTCCACAAAATGACAGTTTGTGCATTACAAGTATTGTGATTTGTCAACATCCAGCAGCTTTTGAATGCTGCGCGGCTGTATTTGTGAAACTCACCATACCGTCTACAATGAACTCGTCAGCGATTTTAATGCAGACTAAGCTCCACCATTACAATATTGGTTCTGTTGTCGGCTGCTATGTTATGCAATATCATTTAGAGATTCGCCGCCCTCTGCAATGGACATTACGTGGTTCCACATTCTTATGCACTCCAAATTTTTACTGAGTTTATTTTTTTAATGTTCGGTAATCAAAAACACACACAAATTGAATTTGATCTTGGAATTATGATGTCGACTGTGTGTCAGACAAGGTTAGAATGGACCCTGCGTTAAGAGATAAAAGCATTTTAGATCAGTGGTTCTCAAATGGGGGTACGTGTACCCCTGGGGGTAATTGAAGGTATGCCAAGGGGCACGAGAGATTTTTTTTTAAATATTTTAAAAATAGCAAAAATTCAAAAATCCTTTATAAATATATTTATTGAATAATACTTCAACAAAATATGAATGTAACTTCATAAACTGTGAAAAGAAATGCAACAATGCAATATTCAGTGCTGACAGCTAGATTTTTTTCCATGTTCCATAAATGTTGATGTTAAAGATTTCTTTTTTTGTGAAGAAATGTTTAAAATTATGTTCATGAATCCAGATGGATCTCTATTACAATCCCCAAAGAGGGCACTTTAAGTTGATGATTACTTCCATGTGTAGAAATTTTATTTATGATTGAATCACTTGTTTATTTTTCAACAAGTTTTTAGTTATTTTTATATCTTTCTTTCCAAATACTTCAAGAAAGACCACTACAAATGAGCAATATTTTGCACTGTTATACAATTTAATAAATCAGAAACTGATGACATAGTGCTATATTTTACATCGTTATCTCTTTTTTAAACCAAAAATGCTTTGCTCTGATTAGGGGGAACTTGAATTAAAAAAAATTCAACAGGGGGTACATCCCTGAAAAAAGGTTGAGAACCACTGTTTTAGATGGTATACTCAAGTTCTAGTGTTCATGCCGTGTAAGGTCTGCTGATTGTTGCAACAACTTTAAATCAATATGACATTGCCCCCCCTGGGAACTGTGACACACAAAGTCTTCCTCAAAGGCTACAAACAGGTAACAAGACTTTTTTTGGCTCGAGCCAGAGGCTGCTGCCGTTTGTCTGTCCACTGAACCGTACAGACTCACAATGCACGCAGACACACGTACAGGTAAACACTTTGAAATAAGTCACGGGTGTTGCATTAAAGGACAAACTGTCCCTCGGGTTGGTTGGCTGAGAAATCAACAGCAAAGTCAAAACAGTCCCTTAAAATGGTTCAGTCACCTACTGTATGAAGTATTTTAGGGACAAATAGCTACAAAACACATCCAGGGTGTTGCTGTCCATTCAAAATCACTGGATGTTATTGTTTTTTTTATATTTATAGGAAAAAACAGCGATTCCTACTTTGTCTAATATAATCCCAACAAGCGGCTGTCAATTTTCAGATTCACAGTCTTAGATTTATTTTACACTGTGACTGTTTGAAGCAAAAAAAAAAACACCATCAGTGTTTTATGGTTTTACTTAAAAACTGAACATTTACAATGATATACAGTACATCCGGAAAGTATTCAAAGCGGTTGACTTTTTACACATTTTGTTATTGTAGATCCTTATTATAAAATGAAAGAAATGCGTTCGGCACATAATATTCCACAATGACTGTGTAAAGGTTTCTTTGAATTGTATTTCCAAATGTAAAAAAATAAAAAATAAAACATCACATGAACATAAGTATTCACAGCCTTTGCTCAATACTTTGATGCACCTTTAGCAGCAATTACAGTCTCAAGTCTTTTTGAACATGATGCCACAAGCTTGGCACACATACAGTGGGGCAAAAAATATTTAGTCAGCCACCGATTGTGCAAGTTGTCCCACTTAAAATGATGACAGAGGTCTGTAATTTTCGTCATAGGTACACTTTAACTGTGAGAGACAGAATGTGAAAAAAAAAATCCAGGAATTCACATTGTAGGAATTTTAAATATTTTTTTTGTAAATTATGGTGGAAAATAAGTATTTGGTCAACCATTCAAAGCTCTCACTGATAGAAGGAGGTTTTGGCTCAAAATCTCACGATACATGGCCCCCTTCATTCTTTCTCTACCACGAAGCAATCGTCTTGTCCCCTTAGCTATATATATACATATATAAAAATATATATATATGTGTGTATATATATATATATATATATATATATATATATATATATATATGTGAATTTATATATATGAAATATTTGACTCGGTGAATTCTAGCTATATGAGGTATGCGGACATAGCAGCCGAGGTTGCTATGTCAGCCCGAGTACTACTAGTTGAAGTCGGGTGCAGAGGTTTTGTTGCTACATCCACAACCAAGCTCCTGAAAGGAATGGGATTGAGAGGTCAGGCCTTCCGGCGGGCTGTCAAATCGCTGTCTGATGCTGCTGAACGAAGTAGCAGGTGGATATGGTTCAAGAGAAAGGACCCAAACTGGGCTGCTGAATGACATCGAGGGGTAAAGGCAGAGGTGGGCACACCTGGGACGCCAGATGTCGCCGTTGAGCCCTCCGGAGGTGTCGTGGGCCTATCAACGAAACACCAATGAAGGAGGGTGCCCACCTGAAGACCCCAGTGAAGCTTTTGCCTCTAACCCCCCACTCAACACTAAGTGCTGATTAATCTGAGGGATTGTATTACCTAGTCCTATGAGTTCTACTGATAAACTGGAGAATTCCAGTGACTGCTGTGAAAGGGCAGCTGACAACTAGGGAAAGACCTTGCGACAGCTTGGAAAGACAGCTGACAGGAGGGAAAGACCCCGACGGGGCTGTCATGGACTAGCTATCCATGATGGCAGGCTCTGTCACTTGATAAGTAGACAAAGGCCACCCCTCATTGCTACGACACGTCCAAAGAGAAAAATACCCCTAGAGTCTGCGAGAGCGGGGGCGGAAGAAGACTCATCGGCTGAACACCCGGCAAATGACCCTGGATTGAACACGACAACGAAACAGATAATCAGCACAGAACAAGCAACATCAGCCGAAGGACAAGAGCGCCGAGTATGCAGCTGTGGCTGGTCCAAAATAACAACCATCAGAGGCCTTAAAATACATCAAGGGCGGATGAAGTGCTTGAAGAAAACAAAGCCAGGACCTCGCATTGATCTCTATCTTTTGAGAGAAAGATCAAGTCAGGCGAGTGAAGCTCAGCGGCAGGATTCAACCCACAGTCCACCGGGCATCAATACTCCAGAGGCTGAAGGTAACTCAAGCATTACATCAGAAAGTGTGGAACCAAGCCCCTTTCAACATGCTTTAGAGAAGAACATGCAAGGCCACAAAGCTCATGTGAAGTGGCCAAAGTCCAGCAGCAAGAAAGAGTGGGAAATAATCGATGCAGACCTGGTCAAGATCCTGGACGGAATCAAAGGAACGGTGGAGAAGAAATTAGAGAAGATGGGAGATCTGATCTACTCCTATGGAGCAGAAATATTCGGAACACACGTGACAGGGAAAAAGGACATGCCTTTAAAAACCCCTCCAAAGTCCAGAAGACAAAAGGAAATAGAGCAACTGGTCAAAGAGAGAAGGGTTTTGAGGAAGGAATGGAAGAGAGCCTCATTGGAGGAAAGAGTGAGCATTGACCTCCTGCAAACAGACCTGAAGGGACACCTGGGAAGATTGCGGAGAGCTGAAAACCTCAGGACTCGGCGCAAGAGGAAGGAAAGGGCGAGAACATCCTTCTACAAGGACCCTTTCAGATTTGTGAAAGGCCTCTTCACTAAAGAAAAGAGTGGGTCACTTAAGGTGCCAAAGAGGGAACTGGAAGACCACCTGAAAACCACTCACACGGACAATAAAAGATTTGAACAGAGAGAGATACCATCAGACATGCCACCAATACCTCAACCAGAACACCAGCTGGACGACAGTCCCCCAAGGTGGAGCGAGGTTCAGGAAGCAGTGAGGAAATCAAGGGCAGCCTCAGCTCCAGGACCAAATGGAGTTCCATACAAGCTGTACAAAAATTCCACAAATGTCTTACGCTTTCTGTGGAGGCAGATGAAGGTGATGTGGATGAAGCAAATCATCCCAAAAGTGTGGCGCAGAGCTGGGGGAGTGTTAATCCCAAAGGAAAAAGATGCCGCAAACATCGATCAATTCCGGCAGATCAACCTGGTAAACGTTGAAGGGAAGATCTTCTTTAGCATCGTTGCCAAAAGGATGACAACGTACCTGAAGCAAAACAGCTTGATCGATACATCCGTGCAGAAAGCTGGAATACCTGGTTTCTCAGGCTGCTTGGAGCATACAAGCATGATTTGGCACCAAATCCAATCTGCCAAGAGGGAAGGAAGAGACCTGCACGTCTTATTCCTAGACTTAGCCAATGCTTTTGGATCCGTCCCTCATTCTCTCATCTGGTCAGCCTTCAACCTCTTCCACATCCCAAATACCATCACAAACCAGGTGAAAAACTACTTCCGTGATCTGCAATTCTGCGTTAAAACAACAGAATACACAACATCATGGCAATCGCTGGAAGTGGGAATAATGGCTGGATGTACCATCTCCCCTCTAGCCTTCACCATGGCAATGGAAGTGATAATTCGAGCTTCCAAATGGGTTGTGGGTGGAGAACGTCTGAGAGGGGGAGAGCGTCTACCACCCATCCGTGCCTACATGGACGACATGACCACCTTGACCTCAACCGTTGCATGCACTAAACATCTGCTGGCAAAGCTTCATGCCAACATTACATGGGCACGGATGAAGTTTAAACCCAGCAAGTCCAGGAGCATATCTATCGTCAAGGGGAAACTCACAGACCAGAGGTACTACATCGAGGGTACTCCCATTCCGTTGGTGTCAGAGCTGCCAGTCAAGAGTCTAGGGCGATTGTACAACGCAAGTCTCAAAGACTCGGACCAGAGCAATCAGCTGAGGGAAGAAACCATCAAAGGCCTTGTCCGCATTGACAAGACCTTACTTCCTGGCAAGTTGAAACTGTGGTGCCTACAGTTTGGATTGCTCCCCCGTTTGATGTGGCCACTAACAGTCTACGAGATCCCCATGTCCAAAGTCGAGAAGCTGGAGAGAACAGTCAGTGCATACATCAAGAAGTGGCTTGGCCTTCCACGGTGCCTCAGTAACATCGGCCTATATGGTCATGGTGCCCTGGAACTGCCCATCTCTAGCCTCACGGAGGAGTTTAAATGCACCAAGGTGAGGCTGAGCATGACACTGACTGAGTCTCAAGATGAGGTGATCCGAGCGGTTGCTCCCAGACTGGCAACCGGGAGGAAATTGATCCCATCTGAGGCTGTGAAACAAGCCAAATCTGCTCTCAGGCATGGAGACATTGTAGGACAAGTGCAGCACGGAAGAGGTGGGTTTGGACTTGGGGCTAGTCGACCCACATGGCACAAGGCAACATCAGCCCAGAGGAGGAAGCTAGTGGTTGATCAGGTTCGACAACAAGAGGAGGCAGACAGATGTGCAACAGCAGTGGCACAATCCAAACAGGGACAGTGGACTAGCTGGGAAAACCTGGAGCATCGTAAGCTCACATGGAAGGATCTTTGGGAAATGGAAGGGAGCCAACTCAGCTTCATCATCAGAGCCACCTATGATGTTCTTCCCACACCCAAAAACTTGAACCAATGGTTTGGAGAAGATCCTTCTTGTGCACTCTGTCAAACCCCTGCAACACTTAGTCACATCCTCACTGGCTGCAAATTCAGTTTGTCTCAAGGTCGCTACACCTGGAGGCACAACCAGGTCTTAAGACAACTGGCGATCACCCTGGAGGAAAGGAGAAATAAAAACAAAGCCCTCTCTCCCCCAACCCCTAGTCACTCAATCACCACTCAGTTTGTAAGAGCAGGACAACTACCACAAAAACCATCTGCAAGAGTGGAGGCAACCCTTCTGGACTCTGCCCGGGACTGGAAAATGCAGGTTGACTTGGACCAGAAACTCATCTTCCCGCCTGAAATCATTACAACTAGCTTCAGGCCGGACCTGGTCTTGTGGTCAACCTCCCAGAAGATTGTGTTCATTGTTGAACTAACTGTACCATGGGAGGCAGCAGTTGGTGAGGCATATGAGCACAAGCATCTGAGGTATGCGGACATAGCAGCCGAGGCAGAGCAGCGCGGCTGGCGTGCCCGAGTACTACCAGTTGAAGTCGGGTGCAGAGGTTTTGTTGCTACATCCACAACCAAGCTCCTGAAAGGAATGGGATTGAGAGGTCAGGCCTTCCGGCGGGCTGTCAAATCGCTGTCTGATGCTGCTGAACGAAGTAGCAGGTGGATATGGTTCAAGAGAAAGGACCCAAACTGGGCTGCTAAATGACATCGAGGGGTAAAGGCAGAGGGGGGCACACCTGGGACGCCAGATGTCGCCGTTGAGCCCTCCGGAGGTGTCGTGGGCCTATCAACGAAACACCAATGAAGGAGGGTGCCCACCTGAAGACCCCAGTGAAGCTTTTGCCTCTAACCCCCCACTCAACACTTAGTGCTGATTAATCTGAGAGATTGTATTACCTAGTCCTATGAGCTCTACTCCTCCCCTCTTAATCACGCCCCATAACCACGCTCCCACCACACCCCACCCCACCCACCACCTCCAGAAATCGGAGGTCTCAAGTTTGGCAAGTATGCAGTAAATTATCTACTTAAAAAAAACAAAAAATGATGTAGTACATTACATGGCACATGTAAGTGTCAAAAAGATGACCAAAAGAGGTTTGTTGATGAGAATAAATGTAAAAGTGAGTTTTAGATATGTGACTTTATGATAATAAACATTTTTGTTAAACATGGACACAATTTCTGGACATTGATTATTAGCCAACTAAACACATGTAAACTAGCTTAATTTATATTCGGCAACCAGTAGCAGTAATTGTTTAGAACTTTACCGCTACATTAAGTCAAAAACTGCCTTTGTTTCATTGGAAAGCAACAAGCTTCGAGGGTCGTTTGGAAGAGGAACACACGGGCCGCTGTCAGTGATTGTTTGGCGGCCGGCGGCGGAGGAAACGGATCGGCGAAGCGACGGAGACATTCCTGCAATGAAGCCATGCATTGACAGCGGCGAGTCCCACTGGGGAGCTACAGGGTCGCTCATTGGGAACAGAAGCCAGCAGCAGCAGCAGATCATCCCACCGGACCAGACCGGGCGCGTGCATGCCGTGCGTGGAGGACGACGCAGGGCAGCGTTGAGACAGCCCTCCAGCAGTGTGGTATGTTTTAGCGGCGCACCGACATAAAAACGACAACCATTGTTAAAATGTGTGCACACAAATATTGACAAGAACCAATGCATTGGTGACTATTTGACTTGACTTTCGCGCGAGTTGACAAACTTTGACTTTTCCAAATGGAAGGAGGAGGGAGCACAAATGTGAGCTGACAAACACAACTGGTCCCATTATAGGGGGGATGAGTCTGCATACAGATATGAGGTCCTGAAACTAGCAGTGTGGTGTTCAGTGAATAATCTGGCACTGAACACCACAAAAACCAAGGAACTCATCTTTGACTTCAGGAAAAACACTGCAGACCACGCCCCCTTCTACATCAACGGCGAGGAGGTGGAGAGAGTCAGCTCCTTCAATTTACTCGGCACCCTCATATCTGCTGACCTGCCCTGGACCCAAAATACAACTGTGGTCATCCGGAAGGCCCAGTGGATACTCCACTTCCTGAGGGTAATGAGAAAGAACAGACTGCAGGCAGCTGATGTCGACCTTCTATCGCTGGGCTGTCGAGAGCCTGCTGACGTACTGCATAACAGTGTGGTACGCCAGCTGCACTGAAGCAGACGAACAGGCAATTCAGAGGGTCATAAAGTCTGCACAAAAAATAATCGGCTGTTCCCTACCCTCCCTGAAGGATTTACATAACTCCCGTTGCCTTAAGAAAGCAAAAACCATCACCAAAGACAGCACACACCCTGGCTACCGCCTGTTCCACCTGCTAACATCGGGCAGGCGCTACAGGTGCATCAGAGCCAGAATAAACAGGCTCAGAGACAGCTTTTTTCCCGGAGCTGTCACCATGTTGAACTCTAACTTATAATAATAATAATTCACCCCTGCACAATATCCTGCCCTAATACCCTACTGTGCAATACTACCCTTCGAGTGCAATACGTCCGACACTGATTGTTATTTATTACTTCGGTACTCTTGTCTTGTTCTGTATATTGTACAGTATTTTGTATTTCTACAGTGTTTTGTATGTTGTGCGAGATTGCTTGTTATTTTTATTGGATAGTAGTGTGTTTATTTCAATTGTTAGTTCAATTGTGTTATTTATTTTACCCCACATTTGTTCCCACAACCGCACCTTAAATTGGAGTCTTTAATCTCGTTATATGCAAATATAATGACAATAAAGTCTATTCTATTCTATTCTATATACAGCCACAGGAGGACAATGTGGCTGAATGTGACAATGTTGGGCAAGAGGTTGAGGAAAAAAAATGTGTGGTAAAAATGACTACCCAAGGCTTCAGGTCACAAAATTGAAAGTTTACAGGTGGAAAGAAAATCAAAGTCGCAAAGACTCTCCATGCTGTAAGAGGGGGGTCATTGCTGTGTTAAATGACAAAACACATTCACATGAGCTAAAGGAGGAATTTATCAGGTTTATGGATTTATATAATGAAACCAGAAAAGAGCACACAACTTTGTTGGCTCTGTTGCCAGATTATGAGTGTACTAAATATGATATACGGTACACAGCAAAAATGTTGAATTTTGAAGGTTTTATTGACAAGGTTGACAGGTTGCTATATATTCAAAATGATGACAATGATGATGATGAGGTTGAAAATGAGGGTTCTACTGTTGATGGTTTTGAAAATGAAAGTGTACAACCCCACGACAGCATTTCAAATGTCCCATCTAATGTCTTATCAAAGCTCAATGAATCCAAAGCATCAAACAAAAGCAAAAGGTCTTCTACTTCTTCTGGTCGCATAGCAGCAAAGGCGGATAAGGCGGCACTTATCGACCGCGCTGTTGCTTTAAAAGAGGTTCACGCATTGGAGGAGCATGCATCAGCTCTAAAGAGAGAACAGGAGGAACAAGGAGAGGCTCTAAGGGGGGTAAAGGAGCAAATGGAATTGGATGCTCAAATAGCAGCCCACAATGCTAAATTGTCTGTCCTCCATGAAGCCAGTGTTTCTGGCAGGAGGAAAAGGTCTGATGGAATGGAGTCCTATTATAAGCAAGGGACAAAACCGAGGAAAGTGCCTGCACAGCCTGTACAACAACTTTAGCCGTCTGTTAAAGCTGCTCCTTCAGAGCTTCAAAAAGCCAGGAAGGCACCAAACAAGGTTAATTCACACCCGCAACCAAACAAACAACCACTTTGTTCCTCAACTTTGGATCCCGTGGAAAACCAATAAAGGCAAAATTTACCTCAAGCAGCTTAATCATTTCAAGAAAATAACACAATACCAGGTGAATTCCACACTGTATTATAAAGGCAAAAAGAAATGATGGCACTTCTGGTTCAAGCACAAACCTCCCAATTACTTCGACACAGACAAATTCCATTTTTTTAAGGTGATCCATTGCAGTTTCAGGCTTTCATAAAAGCATTGAAGCATTTTGTAGAGGCAAAAACCAATGATTGTGGTGACTGCTTTTATTAAATGGAACAGTTTACCAAAGGACACCGAGAGATTTGGTGAGCAGTTGCCTCTGTATGCCTACAGAGAGAGGCTATGCTACAGCAAAACGCCTACGGGTGTCAGAACTTGGACTATGACTTGGAGATAGTTTGTTTTTCCAACGCAAAAGGAAATTGGCACAAGCCCGACGTGAATGTGAGTACATTTTATTTAATACTCTAGTGAACTAAAAAAAGTCAAACGAAGGGCTCTCACAAGGAGGAACAAACACTTGGCTACAAAAAACTAAAGACTAGCATAAAGGCTACTAAAAACACTTGCACTGTGGCATAAATAACAAAAACTTGCACTGTGGCATAAATAACAAAACTTACGTGGCGTGGACAAAATGAACAGCATAGCATGGCATGAAGCAGATGAGGAATATGGGTGTGGGAAGTTGCCAGGCTGACTCCCTGGTAACTGTGGCTTAAATAATGAATAATGAATTAATGTGAGGGCTGAGGACAGGGGCGTGACATGAGGGCCAGGTGAAAATTAATGAGTTGTCATGGTAGCAACACAAACCAGGAAGTGCAAAACAGGAACTGAGTGTCCAAACAACAAAACATAACATGACCAAAACAAAACATGATTTCCTGGGCGTGACAACGAGAGGGACCTTTTCGGAAATCCTTCAAAAATAACAGCAGCTTGCCTGGCCAAACATCAAGTCTGAGGATGTGAAAAATATCCAAGCTTATGCACTCTACTTGCTCCAATGCTCCATTGCCATGGATGAGCTGCAGTACTTGGAAGACCTCAATATGCCAGCAAGCATGAAGATGCTCATACAAAAGCTTCCTTAAAAACTAAGGGACCAATGAAAAGAAAAAAGCAGCTGACATTGTTGACAAACAAAAGCAACGTGTTCGTTTCACAGACATTGTGACATTTATTGAACAGCAGGTCAGTAATGCTTCGAATCCTGTCTTTGGCGACATTCAGGACATTCCTCAGAATAAAACAAAAACCAAATCCAAGCCTTTACAACAAAGCAAATCACAGTTTGGAAGAAATAGTTTTGCAGCTCAGGTCGGAGTTGCCACTGAACCTAAACCGGATCCACACTTGAATACGTTTTGTGAACAGGGGCATCTACTCCTCCTAGTCAAACTGTATTTCCTGTCTTTGTTGTAAAGGTGGACATGAATTGGAGCACTGTCCAATACAGGCAAAGAAGGCACACAGGGAAAAGCTTAACTTTTTAAAAGAAAAAGGCCTCTGTTTTGGTTGCCTGTGCACAGGGAACTTAAGCAAGAGTTGTGACAGCAACAAGACACATCCTAATGTTCTACATATTGACAGGATGGATCTGAAAAGTGGAGGAAATAGCCACCTGCCAAAGATAAAAGCAGAAAGTTGCACTATAGCATCAACTTGTGGTCATACAGAGGCTGGCAGCTACTGAATTTTACCTATCTGCCTGTTCAAGTGAAGTGATCAAAGGGCAGCAGGATAGTCCAGGCAAATGCTTTCCTCGATCCAGGTAGTAGAGGGACTTTCTGTTCTGAACAGCTAGTGAACAGGCTGAACACAGAAGGCCGACGAACAATAGTCCACTTGCGCACGATGGGGCATAGTTAGGCGGTCTCTAGCTGCATTGTAAATGGCCTGGAAATCTCTAAGCTTACTGGTAGTAAGTTTTTTGAGCTTCCTGATGTGTTTACTCAAAGTCCTGTGAGTACTAACAATCTGATCAGTGAAACAGAGCTCCATAAGTAGCCTTAGCCCCAAGGCATCAAAATCCCTCGAATAACTGCCAACGTGGACCTGTTAATTGGTACCAACGCTTCCAAGTTAATGGAAACATGGGAGGTGATTAACAGCACCGGAGACGGACCCTATGTTGTCAAAACCCTATTGAGGTGGGTAATTAATGGGCCATTACAAGGCAACGACCAGCATAATGGGAGACCCACAGTTACTGTTAACCGTACAATCGTTAACAGGTTGGAGAAACTGCTTACGAACCAGAGCATTGGCGGAACACATTCGGCCCCAAGTCCTGTGAGTGGGCTCAAGACTTCCGCAGTGAAAGAGAGGGATTCTGAACTAGAGGCTGAAAGAGTGAGTTCTTGAGTTTGAAAGAGCAAGGTTAAGAACCCATAAGGAAGAGGAAAAAAGAGCTCTTCGAAAGAGGAACACGAAAAAACTTTGCAGTTGGAGAAAAAACTTGCTTTGGAAAAGGAGAGGCAGGAGAGAGAACAAGCTTTGGCCAAAGAACAGGAAGAGCGAGAGCAAGCTCTGGCCAGAGAGAAAGCTGTAGAGCTGGAAAGGCAAAGAGCCTTGGAGCATGAACTTATCCAGCAGCAACAAGATGAGAAGGAAAAGAAAGGGAGAAAAATGAAAAAGGCAAGACTCAAGGTTATGGAACGGGAACAAAAAAGGCTCTTGAGAAAGAAAGGTTAGAAAGAGAAAAATCTTTGGAAGCAGAAAGAAAAGAAAATAAGAAAAGCCTTGTACACTCAGTTCATCTGCAAACCAAAACAAGCATAATTGAAAGACCAGTAACAAAGATATGCCTTCTATGTGAAGGTATGGCGTAAAACAACTGCATTATTGCAAAAAGGAACATGAAAACCAAATAAAAAGTGTTTTGTTTTGGTATTACGGCTCTATATGTATTTATTTCTTTTTAATTCAATTGCTCTGTTCGTCACGCCTGTAGCAATTAGGGGCTGGTGTGTTAGAGCCATTTACTTTTTCTGTCTGTCATGTTCATGATGTCACTAAGGGGATGGCTCAAGGCCAGGTGCCAGCCTACTTATGTTGCTGTATAGAGGCGCAACTGTTTTTGACTGTGCCAGGCTAATATTTCTTTGCTCCCGTTTATTTTCCGTTGTGTTACAAATTGAGTTTTATTTGCTTGACTTCATGATAATAATAATTTTTATTAAACATGGACGCAATTCTGGATATCGATTATTAGCCGGTTGCACACGTCTAAACTAGCTTCATTTATATTCGGCAATCAGTAGCAGTAACAGTTTCGGACTTTACCGCTACGGCACCTGAAAGATTCTGAGACCATGAGAAACAAAATGATCTGTTCTGATGAGACTAAGACTACATTTACACTGCAGGTCAAAGTGACGTCTGTTTACACTGTAAGTAAAATACGATCTTTATCAGTATAAACGCAAACAGGCCTTAATGTGGCCCCAATGTGGCATTGACAACATTTGCATGCACAGTTTGAGTGAAGACAAAGCAAGTTGACCGGATCCCATAAATAAACAAGGAAGTCGCCACAGCTTAAAATTTAGTTTTTTTTATGTGAAGATAAATTCAAGTAATTTAATGTATGAATGTGTATATAGTGTAATGTGTTTCCTTCAACAATCGTTATTTCTTCAGAAGCAAAATATATCTTCATGTATTACATATAGCCTATTTCTTGCGCAGTTTTGACAAGTGATGCACCGAAAGTTCAGCCAGCGATAATAGACTCTGCTCACCGAAACCGGATGTTGTGATTAGGTATCTACTCTCGTTGGCGGGATGTGTGATGTCACATGCAGGTCCCATTTTAGGTCGCATTGCATTTAGACTGAAGTCTAATTTAAAAAGATCAGACTCCGGATTTGGACTATCTCCTGATGTGGCCTGAATATGACGCAAAAAGATGAGATTAGAAGCACTTTGGAGCATTTAGACGGGCAAAAAAATTAAAAAATCTGAACTGTGTCACTTGAGGGCAAAAAAAAAGATTTGTTATACAATGTAAACGTGGTCTAAAAGGGGCCAAAGATTGAACTCTTTGACGCGAATGCAAAGCATCCTGTTTGGAGAAAACCAGGCACCACTTATCACCAGGCCAATACCATCACTACAGGGGAGCATGGTGGTGGCAGCTTCATTTTGTGGGGATGTTTTTCAGCGACAGGAACTGGGAGACTAGTCAGGTTGGAGGGAAAGATGAATACAGCAATGTACAGAGACATCCTGGATGAAAGCCAACGATTCCATTCCAACCTAAGGGAGCTTGAGAGGCGCTGCAAAGTGGAATGGGCAAAGAGGAATGAGCGAAACGGTCCAAAGATAGGTGTGCCAAGCTTGTGGCGTCATATTCAAAAAGACTTGAGGCTGTAATTGCTGCCAAAAGGTGCATCAACAAAGTATTAATCAAAGGCTGTGAATACTTATGTAAATGTTTTTATTTTTTAGTTTTAATAAAGTTTATTATTTTTTTAAATGTTTGAAGCGCTGTGAATACTTTCCGGAAGCACTGTACAGTGGAACCTTGATTTCTGAACCCCTCTATTTGCAAACTTTCCGATTTACAAATTTTAAGGTCAAGCCAAATAATTATCTGTGTGCAACTTATTTTTTCTGTGTACGAACACTTCTTGAATTGATTAACGTGGACCCCAACTGAAACAAGTTGAAAAACGTATTCGGGTGTTATCATTTAGTGGTCAGTTGTACGGAATATGTACTGTACTGTGCAATCTACTAATAAAAGTTTCAATTCAATTAAAAAAAAAATTAATTCATTCATTTTGTGTCCCGCCTGCAGGAAAAAAGTAAGGCGCAGCATTTTGGGGGAGGCAGAGCTTTCCACGTCACTTGCTGACACTATCGTCACTTCTCAGCGCTTTAACGTGTGTGCCTTTTCTGT
Organism: Nerophis ophidion; assembly: GCF_033978795.1. Lineage (NCBI taxonomy): Eukaryota > Metazoa > Chordata > Actinopteri > Syngnathiformes > Syngnathidae > Nerophis > Nerophis ophidion. The sequence goes on from NC_084614.1 coordinate 60,452,046, forward strand.
GTTTTGTCTGTTTTTTTTTCCATTTTGCTAACTCAAAATGGCTGCCAATAAGAGTATAGACCAGTGTGGAAATCAGGATGCCATCGCTGTGGAGTTAAAAAAAATATATATATATATATATTTATTAGCGAGTACAGTGATGGCATTCACAAGAATGGAAGAATCAATGAAGCAGGCTTCGCACCACAGGAATTTTAATTGTGATGAGAGCGGCCTTTTCTGGGATAAGATGCTAAAGCAGACTTATTTCACAGCGAAGGAGAAAACTATTTCCCGTTCAGTTGCTCCCTCTTAACCGCTCCCTTCCCTCCCTCTGTCTGTAAGTGGATTTTACTGTTTTGAATTATTCTTATTTTAGCAATATGGTTTTTAAAGTTAAGGAATTTTGTGATTTCTGAGCAGAGCAGCACATACAGATGACAACAGCTTGTTGTTGTTTTGCTTCGTTAATAAATACAAAGTTGACCTATCACCCCTGTTTTATGTTTTTTGATGTACAGTATTGTATATGACTTTATATTTTTTTCAAAATGTACAAACATTCCTGAAATATGAACTTTTGTTAAGGCCCGGGCCCATTATTTATATAGAATAACAAATCAAGTTAAAACTCTACTGTAATAATTATATAATAATTAGCATGCAGAAATATGACAAAATCAATATATTAATTTAATCAAGTTTATGTGTATGTTTGCAATATTAATGCGTCAATTACGAGTTAATCCATCAATCTATTAACGCCGACAATTATTTTAACGTGCATTTGCGTATGTTGTTTAAATGCTTTTATTTTGTTAACGCCTTTTCTTAACAAGATGGCGTCGCCCGGACGGGCTTCGGCATCGAGGAGCTCTTGGTAAAGATGCAACATTTGGCAAAAATACCGGACAATTCTGGAAATGTTATGGCTGGCTTACAGCGTGGTCACTCCGGGATCACTTACGACCGCCAGACAATTCTGAATGTGGATAGATCGGGCCGTTTTGGACTGAATGACGCGTGCTTGCTAGACTGGCTAGCTAGCATGGGAATACTTTGCCGGCTACATCCAGCGGCCTGTGAAGCAGCGGACTATATGTGTTGTCTGTCTATTTATGAATAATGCAGACGAGGAGTGTTGGCTGAGTTCTTAACGTTTACTTTCAGAGCGTGCATATCACAACATACAAGATGCCGTCATGGCGACACACAACCTATACCGGGCTACCGTGCATGCTAGTCACTCCTGTTGCCTGCTGGGTAGGGTAGTTCTTTATTTCCCTGGCTCATAACATCACAAGGTATATGATGCGTTCAGTTTATCAAAGCACCTGTTACGGTCTCAAAAAGGAATCCAATTGCGGATTAGTAAAAAGTCTATTTAATAACAAAAAATCACTGGAGAAAATAATTTAAGAGTAACAAAAAATTCAGCTCCAGGAAGACGGGGTCAAAAGTCTCTTCAGCATCACAGGCAACAGACGAACTGGCACTGGCTGGGTGGAGATCCAGGGCTTAAGTCAGGTCGTTGATTAGGTGCAGGTGGGCTTGGATGGCTGACAGCACACCTGCAACTGACGGACAGGGAGAGACTTGCAGACACAAGAGGGAAAAAAAAGACAGGAGAACCGCCCTCATGACATCACCCCCCCTCCAATGGGAGCCACCCGGTGACCACCAGGCTTCTCAGGATTGCGACGAGGGAAATCCCGAACCATCCTAGGGTCCAGGATGGCAAAGCTTGGGATCCAGGATCGCTCCTCCTGGCCATACCCTTCCCAATCCACCAGGTATTGCAAACCCCGACCGCGTCTGCGCACATCGAGCAGTCGGCGAACAGTGTAGGCAGGCCCGTCATCAATGATCCGGGGGGGCGGAGGGGGGGTTGGCCGGAGGGCACAAAGGGCTGACGGTCATCGGTTTGAGCTGGGAAACATGAAAAACAGGATGTATCCTCATAGAAGAGGGCAGCTTTAGACGGACGGTTGTAGGGTTGACAATAACGTCGATAGGAAAAGGACCAATAAAACGTGGAGACAGTTTACGAGCCTCAGTCTTTAGGGGGATGTTCCGGGATGATAACCAGACCAATTGTCCTGGTTGATAGGCTGGAGCAGGAACTCTGCGACGATCGGCCACCATCTTGTTGCGTTCGGCCGTACGTAAGGGGGCAGCTCGTGTGTCCTTCCATATTTTCTTACATCGACGCAGATGATGTTGGACGGATGGCACAGCCAACTCCTGTTCCTGCTCCGGGAAAAGTGGTGGTTGATAGCCAACAGAGGCTTCAAAGGGGGTTAATCCAGTGGCAGAACTCAATTGTGAATTATGGGCATACTCGAACCAGGAAAGATGGGTGCTCCACTGGGTTGGGTTGTCTGCTGCCACGCATCTTAGTGCGGCTTCCAACTCCTGGTTTGTCTGCTCCGTCTGGCCATTAGTTTGGGGGTGAAAACCAGAAGAAAGACTGACTGTAGCTCCAATAGACTTACGGAACAGCCGCCATACTTGAGAGGTGAACTGAGGTCCACGGTCTGAGACAATGTCCGTAGGCAGTCCATGTAAACGAAAGACATGATTTACAAGGAGATTTGCAGTTTCTAAAGCTGTCGGTAGTTTGGGTAGAGCCACAAAATGACAGGCCTTGGAAAAACGGTCAATTATGGTGAGTATTACTGTATTACCTTGGGAGAGGGGCAGTCCTGTGACAAAGTCCATTGAAATATGAGACCACGGTCGAGACCGTACAGGGAGCGGCTGGAGAAGTCCAGAGGGTGGACGGTGTGAAGACTTGTTTTGGGCGCAGACGGAGCAGGCAAGGACATACTTCCGTGTGTCAGCATCCATTGAAGGCCAACACAACCTACGTTTGAGCAGGTTGAGTGTGCGAGTGACTCCGGGGTGGCAGGAAAATCGAGCAGTGTGGATCCATTGCAACACTTGAGAACGGACAGAGTTAGGCACATAGAGGCGGTTATTGGGTCCATTACCTGGATCAGGATCTGTGCGTTGAGCCTCCTTGACCTTTGCTTCGATTTCCCAAGTAACAGCTGCCACAATGCGAGTGGAAGGGAGAATGGTCACTGGGTCAGAGGGGGTGTCAGAGCAGGTGAATTGGCGAGAGAGGGCATCTGGCTTAGTGTTCCTGGAGCCTGGCCGATAAGTCAGGACAAAATCGAATCTGCTGAAAAACAATGCCCACCGGGCTTGGCGTGAATTGAGTCTTTTGGCAGTTTGAATGTAGGAAAGATTTTTATGGTCAGACCAGAAGATAAATTGCTTTTCAGCTCCTTCAAGCCAGTGTCTCCATTCCTCTAGTGCCAATTTGATTGCCAAAAGCTCCCGATTCCCTACATCATAATTCCTTTCAGTCTGTGATAAACGATAAGAATAGAAAGCGCAGAGGTGGAGCTTGTCATCAGAGCTAGACCGTTGAGATAACACTACCCCGACTCCAGAGTCAGAGGCATCCACCTCTACAATGAACTGACGAGTTTGGTCCGGTTGCATTAAAATTGGTGCGGTAGTGAATAAGTCCTTTAGTTTTCTGAATGCCGACTCAGCCTCCTCAGTCCAAGAAAAGGGAGTTGATGATTATGTTAAACGGCAGAGGGGTTGGGCAATTGAGTGGAAGTTGCGGATAAAGCGCCTATAAAAATTTGCAAAACCCAGGAACTGTTGGAGCTTCCGACGACTTGTTGGCTGTGGCCATTCTAAAACTGCCTTTATTTTTTGGGGGTCGGGTCTCACTTGTCCAGCCTCAATAATAAACCCCAAAAAGGACACAGAGTCACGGTGAAAATCACATTTCTCCGCTTTGACATACAATTTGTTCTCCAAAAGTCTTTGTAAAACTAGACGGACGTGTTTGATATGTTCAGCTGGGGACTGGGAGAAAATTAGAATATCGTCGAGATAAACGAAAACAAAATGGTTTAGAAAGTCTCTCAAAACATCATTAACAAGTGCTTGAAAAACGGCTGGGGCGTTAGTAAGACCAAAAGGCATGACCAGATATTCAAAATGTCCTATGGGGGTGTTAAAGGCTGTCTTCCACTCGTCCCCTTCTCTAATACGTACGAGGTGGTAAGCATTGCGCAGATCTAACTTAGTGAAAATGACAGATCCCTGTAATGGATCAAAAGCTGCGGTGAGCAAAGGTAGTGGATATTTATTTTTGATATTAATGTTATTCTGGCCACGATCATCTATACAGGGACGTAAGGATTTATCGTTCTTTTCAACAAAAAAAAATCCGGCACCGATAGGGGAAGAAGATTGACAGATCAAGCCTGCTGATAAGGATTCATTTAGATATTTTTCCATCGCTTCTCTCTCTGGGCGTGACAAATCGAACAAGCGGCAAGAGGGCAGGGTGGCACCAGGAAGGAGCTCGATTGCGCAATCATACGGACGGTGAGGAGGAAGAGATAAGGCTTTATCTTTACTGAAAACCTCTGCCAGATCATGATAACAAGTAGGGATGTTCGAAAGATCGGAGATTTTCAGAGGATCAGACGGTGCACCCTTAATGGGCACCAAGCCAGAGCGAAGGCAATTATTATGACAATCTTCACTCCAACCTGTGATTCTACCATGTAGCCAATCAATGGTGGGATTGTGTAAACGTAACCAAGGATGTCCCAGCACAAGTGGTGTGTGAGGGGAAGATATTAACTTAAACTAAATCTCTTCATGGTGGTTTCCAGAGAGGCAAAGTATAAGCGGGACAGTACAGTGAGTAATATTAGCCAAGAGTTGCCCATTTAAAGAGTTAGCTTTAATGGGGGCTTTAAGTGCCTGAATAGGGATTTTGGAATGTTTAACTAGGGCAAAATCTAAAAAGTTATCCTCCGCACCAGAATCGATCAAAGCCGACCGGGGTAGGGAAACTTGACCAAAACTAAGGCTAGCCGGAAGTAACAACCTGGGACTAGATAGTATGTCAGGACGACTCACCAATACTCCCAGGACTATTGGTGAGTCCGGTCTTTTGGCCTAACTGGACAAGAAGAAATTAGATGACCCGATTTCCCGCAATATAGGCACTGACCTAGCCTCATGTGTTGCTGCCATTCCTCAAGGGTCAGGTGTGCTCTGCCCAACTGCATGGGTTCTTCAGTATCCGCAGGAGGGGTTGGACAGGGAATTTCTGCGGTGTCAATTGCTGGCCTGAGAATAGTTTGAGGGATTTTAGGTCGACCAAGCTTTTCCCGGCGGCGCTCACGTAAACGGTTGTCTATACGAATAACCAATGAGATGAGTGAACTAAAATTTGTTTCTTCGTCTCTGCAAGCCAACTCATCCTTTATTTGTTCGTTAAGACCCTTACAAAAAATTTCAATAAGCGCCTTGTCGTTCCATCCTGAATCTGCTGCCAAGGTTTGAAATTCTACAGAGTAGTCTGCAGCACTACGACATCCCTGTTGTAGAGTTAGGAGACGCTTAGCTGTACTGCCAGCATAATTTGGGTGGTCAAACACTTGCCGGAACCGCTCAATAAAGTCACTAAATCTTCTGAGTGCCAGTGAGTTCTTGGAGTCTTCTGCCTCTGCCCATGTTAAGGCCCTGCCACGCAGTAACCCAACCATAAACAAAATTGTTGACTTATCTGTGGAAAAGGTCGTAGGTCTGAGTTGAAAAACATTGGAGCACTGCAGAAGAAAGCCTCGACAGCTACTCAGGTCCCCATTAAAAGGTTCAGGGTTTGGCATGGGAACTTCAGGAGTAGTGGCAGAGGTGTGTGGTGTGGCAGGGGTCATTGGTGACTGGGCAGAGGCTGTGGGTGACAGTTGATTAGTCAAAATCGACATCTGATTCATTAATTGAGTCATCTAGATCCTGATTTCCTTGGACAAGATGGCGTAGTGTCTGCTCATGCTGGCCAAGAAGGATTCCTTGCTGAGAAACGGCTTCCCTGATTGCCGCAAGTGTGTCCTCATCAAGGGGAACATCCGCTGGATTCATGCTGGCCAGTTCGTTCTGTTACGGTCTCAAAAAGGAATCCAATTGGGGATTAGTAAAAAGTCTATTTAACATCAAAAAATCACTGGAGAAAATAATTTAAGAGTAACAAAAAAATCAGCTCCAGGAAGACGGGGTCAAAAGTCTCTTCAGCATCACAGGCAACAGATGAACTGGCACTGGCTGGGTGGAGATCCAGGGTTTAAGTCAGGTCGTTGATTAGGTGCAGGTGGGCTTGGATGGCTGACAGCAAACCTGCAACTGACGACCAGGGAGAGACTTGCAGATACAAGAGGGGAAAAAAAAGACAGGAGAACCGCCCTCATGACAGCACCAAGCAAACAATCGGAAAATTCCCATCATATTAGTTCCTAGATATGGTCATAATTATTTTAAGTGCACTACGCAGAATAAACACAACATTATTAATATTGCTACTACAGATAATTTGATCAAAAATTCCCTAAAACAGCCCACTACCTATAATATAGTTTTTTTAAACATAAGATCCCTGATAAAAAAAATGTTTCTGCTGTTACCTCAGAAATTGCCTGTTCAGATGTTATGATTGTGGCTCAGAGATTTGTATGTAGATTATATTTATTTTCCATAACAAACAGGATAACTTAAATACCCTGGCAGTGGCAATAAGCTTAAATGTTTGTATTTACATTTTTTGAGTTGATTTTCATAAAACATGCTATTTAACTGCTACTGTTTAACAAGGACAGATTTAAATTGTGTTTGCACAACTAATGTTTTGTTGCTTTTGTTCATGTGGGAGAATATTCCAATAAAGGTGCACTACACACTACTTTTGAATTTATTACTGGGCTTTGCGTATACAATGCAGTTAATCGCGATTAATCGGAGAAATAGTGCGATTAACTTCGATTCAAATTTTTAATTGTTGCCCAGCCCTAATATATATATATATATATATATATATATATATATATATATATATATATATATATATATTTATATATATGTAATTGACTGAGAGAGTGCACACTTGCGTGCTCGCCCAACACCGCGGCGTGAGCGCATTGATGTTACGTTATCGATGAGGAAATGCATTTTTAGACAATATGATATGCCTGAGCGGCTAGGAGACACCGAGAGTAACAAGGTGGTGGTAAATGGATTAGAAAGGCCAGATTTCAAAAATAATAATTAGAATTAAAACATTCTTTTTTGTAGTTTGGGGACCCCTGCTTTAAAGTGCATTTAATTTGAATTGGACCCAATGTGCAATTCCATTGGTCTGATGAGACGAGGCTAAGTTTATTGGCGGCATGTGAAAACTAATAAATGATGCATCTGCACACCTCCTTTTAGATATGAAAGACCAGCGAATTTGTGGTGAAATCACTGTATCCACATATAAACTATATTTAAACTGGTTTGGCAGAGGTATCTTAAGATGTTATCGTCTACAATTACAATAATGTATTGTTTGAAAATCAGAAATAAAGGTTGTGCACAACAGTTCTATTTGTTGTTGACTAAATGAGGCCAAACTGCACGTGAAGGTAACAAAAAGCTTTTAACTACAGCCTCCTAACAATGTTAAACTTGTGTACATGACACACACACACACATACAAGGGTGCTGACTCAGGAGAAGCGATGATCCTACATAGTTTGCCAGGAGAAGCGCTGATCCGGCATAGTTTGCTAGGATCAATGCACCTTAGAACTAATGAAAATGGGCTCCTGATAGGAATCTAATGGGGCCTCACCTGAGCAATTTATACTTGAACATGCTATTACATGCTTTTCCTGTGAAAGTAGCACTTTGGCAGCAGAATGACAGCCTATTATAGATTACTATATTCAGGGACTAATTCATCCTTCCCCTCCAATGAGCCAGGTGGAGTCCTTCAGAGACGAACTTGCCACAAACAGCTGAAATCACCACCCTGATGAAGCCATATTTGACCTTTTTTAAGACATTTTCCAGTCTATTTTTTGATATTTCAACAATTCAAAAAGGTGTAGGAAGAAGCAAAGCGTGTTGAATTGTACCCCTTCTCAGAAAGTACTGACAGTTTGTTGATTTTTTTGCATTTAAATATGTGTTGTTAAACATTAGAAACAATAACCAGATTAATTTTGAGTGATCACATTTAAATATGTCTATTTGATCAATTCTCATTATGTTTAATTTTGCATGAGCAAAACAACTAAACAAAGAAGGGAATTTATGTAGTTGTAGTTTTCATTACCACATTTTGTGGTGTTGACATCGCCATGTAAATTTGAAAATGCTAAACAATAGCGTGTGTTTGACACATTTTGAAAAGTGGACTCTTCTTGCTTTGTTGGCATTGAAACATTACAAAGAAGCAGAACAGCTGAGTCTACCGACTGCTTGTTTCCTGGCCAAATGTTTGTGAGTCTGCAACCAAACATGACGTGCAAAAAAAGGTGTCGAAATTGTCATGATCCGCTACTCGAATCATGGCATATTCTGGTTTTGTTCTGTTTTGTATAACATCCTTGTAGTATTTGACTCCTTAGTTCCTGGTGGCACTTCCTGTTTTTTTTCCCTTGTCTTAGTAACCCATTTGGGTCACCTGCCTTTGGTTTATCACACGCACCTGCTTTTTGATTATCCCTTCTACTTAAACCTGCCCTTGTTTTTCATTCGGTCTCGGATTCTCATTTGCTTCCATGCAACAGGTGACGTCGCTATGCCCGCATTGGGGTAAAGACTTTTGTGTACTTTAGCTTACACGCTATTCTGTTGTTTGACCCTAGCTCATATGCTAGCGCTTTCTGTTGGTATTGTTGTTAGTGCCTTCGTGCAGGTGTTTTTGTTCTTAGTTTGTTCTTTAGTATATAAATAAATCATCATTCTTACCTTTACGCTGTGTTCCATTCCGCTGCATCAACGAGAGAACGTAACCACACCACGATGCCAGCTAGGCGTCACAGGAGAATCAGAGACCGAATGAAAAACAAGTGCAGGCTTAAATAGAAGGGATAATCAAAAAGCAGGTGCGTGTGATAAACCAAAGGCAGGTGACACAAATGGGTTACTATGACAATGGAAACAAAACAGGAAGTGCCACCAGGAAATAAGGAGTCAAATACTACAAGGATGTGATACAAAACAGAACAAAACCAGAATATGCTATGATCCGAGGAGCGGATCATGACATAAATGTGGCAATTTTCTGTGAATCCGTACCTCGTAGTTCTGACAGAATACGATCGGTACCACCCATCCCTATTTATCAGAATCAGAATCATCTTTATTGACCAAGTATGAAACACACAAGGAGTTTGACATGTTCTGCGCTCTCTTTGGTCAATGCAAGAAACAAAGAAACATGAAAACAACAAGGACATAAAATACATTAAAATAGCAACAGGCTGCAACTTTAGAGAAGCTATTTCTACAAAAGTAACACACAACAACCACAAAAAAACAATTAGCAAAAACTAATACTTGTTGCACTTATACATTTGCATTATGCATAGACAAAACAACAAAACAAAACAAAAACAAAATTTCAACACTCACATACAACACAGCGGTGGTGGCCACGTCGCATCGTCTGCTGGTGCGGCCAATATCCTGCCGACGCAAATTATTAGTAATATTGGTTTAAATATAGATGATACCCATCCCTACTTGTTACTACTGCTTAAAAGAAAGGATAATCGAGCAAGATGCACTCATCATCAATTTGGACCAATCAGAGTGTTTTAAGGACAGAGAGCTAGCGAGCTGGAAAACTATGATGTTTTCATTGCATTGTAATTCGTAAATAAACGTAAATAAAAGTCCACTTACAACGGAGCCAACGGCAGGTCCTCTATTCCGCCCATAAAACCCAAAAATAACCATCCAAAACACGCCAACAATACTTAATTTGCATTTAATGGCTTGAATTAAGTATTTGAGATATTTTTATTATAAATGCTAATGCAGACAAACAATTCTTAGCAGCTACATGATCAAAAGCTCGCGTGCCAATGTTGACATGATCGACAAGTGAGCAAAGTCCTCGCTTCCTTGCTCATCAAACTTTATTGTAGATCATAAACCATGCCTCTCACCTGGATAGTAGAAGGATGAGGATGTATTCTGACAGGTTTGTCAACTTTGACAGCCAATTTAGACCCAGGAACGGGGAGAACGACATAAAAAGACGCTTGGTTTCACTTCCATTTTCTTCGCGAGAATTATGAGTAGGTTTTCATCTAAATGGGAATATAACAACATTCTATCAGTCGGCATCCTAAACACAACAGACATTGCACAGTGAGTGATGTTTTATCATGTTTGTTGGCTCTCATGAAGTCTGCAGTGAGTAGTAATCATTGATGTTGTTGGATAAAAAGTGAACGTTGTGTGATACGTTTTTAAATTAATCCTCCGCGTTTGCTTAGAATGAGCCAAATACGTAAAGATCACATATTATAAATGTGCCCCTTACTACAATACACACATACTTACATAATGTTATAGAAAACTTCAATGGATGTGTTGGGATCTTTTTTTATAGGTTGTTATAGGCAGAAATAGAGCAACTTCCAAAGGCTCCATTGTAAGTGGACTTTTGATCACATGTACAAACCCCAAAGCCAGTGAAGTTGGCACGTTGTGTAAATCGTAAATAAAAACAGAATACAATGATTTGAAAATCTTTTTCAACCTGTATTTAATTTAATAGACTGCAAAGACAAGATACTTAACTTTCCAACTGGAAAACGTTATTATTTTTAGAAAATGTTAGCTCATTTGGAATCTGATGCCTGCAACAGGTTTCAAAAAAGTGGGCAAAAGTGGTATAAAAGACTTAGAAAGTTGAGGAATGTTCATCAATCACTTATTTAGGACATCCCACAGGTGAACAGGCTAATTGAGAACAGGTTGGTGCCATGATTGGGTATTAAAAACAGATTCCATGAAATGCTCAGTCATTCACAAACAAGGATGGGGAAGGGTCACCACTTTGTAAACAAATGCATGAGAAAATTGTTTAAGAACAACATTTCTCAACCAGCTATTGCAAGAAATTTAGGGATTTCTCCATCTACGGTCCGTAATATCATGAAACAATTCAGAAAATCTAGAGGAATCATTGCACGTAAGCAGTAAGGCTGAAAACCAACATTGAATGCCAGTGACCTTCGATCCCTTAGGCGGGTACTGCGTCAAAAAGGACATCAGCGTGTAAAGGATATCACCACATGGGCTCAGTAACACTTCAGAAAAACCCTGTCAGTAATTACAGTTTGTTGCTACATCTGTAAGTGCAAGTTAAAACTGTACTTTGCAAAGCCAAAGTCATTTATTAACAACACCCAGAAACGTAGCCGGCTTCGCTGGGCCCATGCTCATCTAAGCTGGACTGCTGGGAAGTGGAAAAGAGTCCAGTGGTCTGATGAGTCCACATTTCAAATTGCTTTTGGAAACTGTGGAAATCGTGTTCACTGCAACAAAGAGAAAAGGAACCATCTGGATTTTTCTAGGCGCAAAGTTCAAAAGCCAGCATCTATAATGGTATGGGGGTGTATTAGTGCACAAGGCATGGGCAACTTACACATCTGTGAAGGCACCATTAATGCTGAAGGTACATACAGGTTTTGGAGCAACATATTTTGCCATCCAAGCAACGTGATCATGGACGGCCCTGCTAATTTCAGCAAGACAATGCCAAGGTCCTTGTTACAACAGCATGGCTTCATAGTTAAAGAGTGTGGGTATTAGACTCGCCTTCCTGTAGTCCAGACCTTTCTCCCATTAAAAATGTGTGGCGCATTATGAATAGTTAAATATGACAACGGAGACCCCGTACTGTTGAACAACTTAAACTGTACTGAGTGTTGTTAAAAGGAAAGGCCATGTCACACAGTAGTAAAAATGCCCCTGTGCCAACTTTTTTGCAATATGTTGCTGCAATCAAATTCTAAGTTAATGATTATTAGCGGAAAAAAATTACGTTTCTCAGTTCGAACATTAAATAGCTTCCTTTTGCAGTTTATTCAATTGAATATAAGCTGAAAAGGATTTTCCAATCATTGTATTCTGTTTTTATTTACGAATTACACAACGTGCCAACTTCACTGGTTTGGGGTTTGTGAATACTATTTAGAATGTATAGAAAATGAAAAACATGTTCTTATCTTTCATAAGGACGGTGAATGATAGGCAAATTCCCCAAAAAGTGCAGCTGAAGGAAAACAAATTGGTTTAGAACAGAAATGGGCCTCGGGACATTAATGTTTTTTTTATGTTGTCTGAAAGAAGTCTCACTACCCATCACTTTAAAAAAAAATGTAATACTGTCTTTCCACAAGCTGCAGCCATTCATGGTAAAGTCTCTGGGAGGATCAACCCTTTTTAAGAAAGGACCAGATATGTGGAAAAGGGGCACACAGAAGATTTCCAAAAGCTTGCATTTGAAAATCGTGGTCAAGTGCCGCCTTCCAAATCCTCTGGCAAGTTTGTACGCAAAACATATGAGCTGGAAAAGCCTCAAATTTACCAATGGCCAAGCAAAAACATAGAAGCTCTCTGATACTGAGTGTTGCAGGGGCTCACCTCCCAATACAAAAAGTAGACTGGTGAAGAGCGATGGGAGGAGAAGAAGCTGACAGCTTCCGAATAAATGACCAGACTTCAAAATCCCTCACATCCCTCTGTGTCCCAGCAGACCGACCAAAAACACTTCGCTCTTTGCAGACGCTGTTCATTAACAGTTCACTGTTGTTTTTTTCAATGCCACCCTGTACTTCAAAGCCTACCATCAAGGCAGCGAGAGAAAATAAGCCTTTGTCGAAGGGAGGTGGCGGACGACATCCATTAGTTGCAATTTTGGGTAACAAGCCCGCTGTTGTTGCAAATTCTTCAACCCAGACAGACTTGATAATGAAACGCTGACTCAAAGCAGGAGAGCCAATTAGCCGAAGCACTAAAAACACAAAAAAGCTATCCCCCCAAAAAAATCAGATGCTACTTTAGGAGAAGGGAATAGAAATTGTTTCTTGTGACATTAAGCATCTTCCCCTCTGCTGATAAATGTTCTGTTCATGAGATTCTTCCAGATGGTTGGAGAAGCAGGTGGCCCAACCAATATAGATTGGGAAAAACGACAGCTACACTTGTCACCTGGAGACTAGGAGTAATGATCTAGTCTCTTTATCAGCCCGAGGGGACCCCCCCCCAAAAAAAACGGTTGACAGATATTTGCAGCTAGGCAAGAAGTGGGTGGTTGCCGTTAGCAAGGACACTCCAATGTTAAATCCAGGGATGGGTGGTCAGGGTCTGCAAGGCCTCCTCATCCTTAACACTACTAGAAGCATTCACCAACATTTAAAACTGATGTTCCAAATATTGTCGTAAGTTTTTCACAACAACCTTCATTTCATAGCGTGTCCCTTGGCTGAACTACTTCCAACAAGTATATTTTCGACCGATCAGATTTTAGCTTCCATATACATTTTTGACAAGAACAAGAAAGTTTGATCATATTACGCCTATACTGGCTCACCTGCAATGGCTTCCTGTGCACTTAAGATGTGACTTTAAGGTTTTACTACTTCACGGTCTAGCTCCATCCTATCTTGCCGATTGTATTGTACCATATGTCCCGGTAAGAAATCTGAGTTCAAAGAACTCCGGCTTATTAGTGATTCCCAGAGCCCAGATAAAGTCTGCGGGCTATAAAGCGTTTTCTATTCGGGCTCCAGTGCTCTGGAATGCCCTCCCGGTTACAGTTGGAGATCCTACCTCAGTAGAAGCATTTAAGTCCCATCTTAAAACTCATTTATATACTCTAGCCTTTCAATATACCCCCTTTTTAGACAGGTTGATCTGCCGTTTCTTTTCTTTGCTCCTCTGCCCCCCTCTGACCTTGTGGAGGGGAGGCGGTGGAGGGGGGGGGGGGGGGGCGGAGGGTTGGGTCTGTTGGTTACAGGTCCACTGGCCATGGATGAAGTGCTGGCTGTCCAGAGTCGGGACCCGGGGTGGACCGCTCGCCTGTGCATCGGTTGGGGACGTCTCTGCGCTGCTGACCCGTCTCCGCTTGAGATGGTCTCCTGCTGGCCCCACTATGGACTTGACTTTCACTATTATGTTAGATCCACTATGGACTGGACTCTCACTATTATGTTAGAATACTTATGGACTGGACTTTCACAATACTATGTTCGACCCACTCGACGTCCATTGCTTTCTGTCTCTCCTAGAGGGTGTGGAGGGTTACCCACTTATGCCGTCCTCTCCAAGGTTTCTCAAAGTCATTCACATCGACGTCCCACTGGGGTGAGATTTTCTTTGCCCTTATGTGGACTCCGTACCCCAGATGTTGTTGTGGCTTGTGCAGCCCTTTGAGACACTTGTGATTTAGGGCTATATAAATAAACATTGATTGATTGATTGATTGATATGTTGCCAGATCAATGTAACCTGCCCAAAGCCTTCAAAATGAGTAGTGCTGGCCCGATGTCACTTAGGCCATGTCTACACTAAGACATTTAACCCCTTGAAGCTTAATGAGTCCCTTCTTTTGCAGTATATTCGGTTAGTATTGATTTTTTTAATTAGCCTGACCCAAACCTTGATAGTAATCTTTGTGAATATCACATGGTTTTATATAATTTGATAAAGTGTATCCTGTTTAACTGTAAGTAGGTTAGATATAATTATTGGATACCATTAAAATCAAGACTAAGATTATGAATTCAGTATTAATGTTGAGTGGGCCCCTGGGTCCCTCTGTCGTGAAAAAGTTGGGCTCTGTGGTCAAAATGTTAAAAACCTCTCAGCTATATTTGCAATGGGGCTGTTTCTTTAACCAGTCAGATTCCAAATATGGCAAAGAGAGCTCGCTAGCAAGCGTATAATAACGTCAGCATTTTTCATTTTTTCCATCTTCTAACTATCAGCATCATATCTATATATATATATATATATATATATATATATATATATAATATTACGTTAGGTCAGGAAAAAAGAGGCTATTTCATCCCTACAAGTCTGTTTCGCAGGTTTCCCTGCTCTTCAGGGGATCCAATAATAGTTCACATGTTAGGGGTTATTACATTTACGTGTGTTATTTTTGGTGGAGCACGACATAGCCTTGCTACTTCCACATTTCTCAACCTATTCAAACGGTTCCCTTCTAATGTTAGCATGCTAGCTTTTTAACACCTCGGAGTCATATTTTGTTACTTAACACATGCAGGGTTTTTTTTTTTGTCAATTTTGCAGGTGTAAATCTCAGAGTCATGTTTTGGTACACACATTTTGGTACATGCGTGCATATTGACAGCATTGAATAGCTTTTTAGATAATTTTGCAGGTATAAATCTCAGAGTCATGTTTTGGTACACACATTTTGGTACACGCGTGCATATTGACAGCATTAAAAAGCTTTTTATCTAATTTTGCAGGTATACACCTCACAGTCATTAGTAATGTGTTGACACTCCAAGTATGCTCCATGTTAGCATGCTAAGGTTAACATGCTGGCTTTTGTAGCTCATTTTGCAGGTGTGCACCTAGGAATCGTATGTTTTGTTACCCGACACTATTTGGGTAGCATTCTAATCGCTAGCATTTCAGTTCAACCTCGAGTTGTTGTTTTACATGCAATTGTTTAGTTGTAGTTATAGTAAACCTGACAAGGAGAGTTTTCAGGACTTTTGGTTCAGGTTTTTGTTTCTGGGCAGGATTCTGTCAAAACATACTCTTCATCCTGATTTCCATAAAACTTTTTTGAGAGGTGGTGCCTGAATTTAGGGCCCATAAAGTATTGGGATTCTTATACACTAGTACTTTAAAGTCCATATTGGCGTTACAGGACTTTTATCTCACAGTCTTTAGGAAAAAAAGGCTTTTAATTTGGCTGTTCTGCAAGCAGTGTCGTTGCGCCTCTGCTGTTTTGATGGAAAATGCGTACTGCTACGTTAGCTTCCCTCGCTAACCGCTAACTTTTTTTCCAAGATGGCGCTGCTGTAGTGGCTGCTGTTGGCAGGAGCTCTGTGCTCTTGTGTCATCCTTTTGTGTTTCCCTTTTCTTTTCATGTGTTATTATATTTTTTTTCCTTTTGGTCCGAAACCCTTTGGGACTGTGTGACAATGGGTGGCACTTTCGTGATTTCTGTGGTGCTTTTTTGTGGACTTCCGGATCTGCCTCCTGGGAGCCTTTTGGCCATGGAGACCAGCTGCTGGGTCTCTACTACACCGGAGTCGGTTTGGAGGGACTGGAGGAGATGCGGATGAGGGGGACAGGGCTGCGGAGCTAGCACTGAGCGCCGGGACGGAGAGGCTTCGCGGTGTCTTGGCTGGGTGAGCAGTTGTCGGACACCTCAGTCTCCTTGGACGTATCCTCGCTCATCCATGCGGACCGGACACTGGCCAAGAGTTTGTTGGCGGCCGAGAGTGGAGTCGGCTCTCTTGGTTGCTTTGTTGGGTCTGCTCCTGTCTCTGGCCAGGCTCCCTCCACCCCATCGAACAATGGCGTGGAACTCTGCAAAGGCCACCACAGTGTATATGTTTCTTTTAGTTTTTATTCATAGCTGCATGTAGAAGTGGCTGGTTGTATCCTGCTTTAATGTCTTCAATGTCCTTTTTGTTCTTTGATGTTTGATGTTTCCCTCTTACACAAATTTAAGAGGGATGTGTACTGGGACGGCGTGGCGCAGTGGGAGAGTGGCCGTGCGCAACCCGAGGGTCACTGGTTCAAATCCCACCTAGAACCAACCTCGTCACGTCCGTTGTGTCCTGAGCAAGACACTTCACCCTTGCTCCTGATGGGTGCTGGTTGGCGCCTTGCATGGCAGCTCCCTCCATCAGTGTGTGAATGTGTGTGTGAATGGGTAAATGTGGAAGTAGTGTCAAAGCGCTTTGAGTACCTTGAAGGTAGAAAAGCGCTATACAAGTACAACCCATTTATTTATTTATTTACTATGGCTTTGAGTTGTTTTTCTCCTTGGCCTCAGTCTGGACCCCCTCTCCAAGGCCAAGCTTTGACTGTTTTTTTTATTTTATTATAATCTTATATTCCCCCCCTCCCAAACCCCCGACCCCGTTCCCCCCAATTGTTTACCTGTGTCTCACCTTTTTTGTAAGGGAAGCTGGAAGCCGGCAGACCCGTCAGCGATCCTGTTCTGTCCCCCTATAACGTTTGTCTGATCTTGAATGGGATTGTGCTGAAAATTGTATTTTTTCTGAAGGAACTCTCCTGACGAAATAAATAAAGTACAATCTAATCTAATCTAACTATTGACCTGTGAACAGAGTTGTGTTTTTTTGTTTTTTTTTGTTTATTACTAATATTTTTTTTGTCCAAATGTTACTTACTGTAACTAAGTTAAATGTGTTAAGGATTTATGATGTAAGTATTTAAGATATACCTACAGTTTGTAATTGTTCTTATTGAGGAACTTTGTTGGAAAGTTTCGACCAGAGTTACATAAAGTGTTGGAGTCAAACTTTACCACTTTAAAGGAATGTATTTATCTAATAATCTTTAACAAGAAAACAGTTTCGTAAATTGTTAGTTTTTCTGCGTAATCCTGCTCACAAACGTGTGGTGGGGTGCCGAGTAAGACTTTACAGATGCTATCATCATCCAATCACCCTCTTAAGAAGCTTATCTGGAGCATAAAATCGGATATGCTGTCGTTCCATTTTTGATTGATAAATAATTACAACCACTTACCGTCATCAACGCAGCTATCTCCAAGCCAATCATCGAACAGGTGACATGTTATTTCTGTTTGAATGAGTTTACATCTTTTCATCTTTCAGGTGTACGCATGTTATTCTCGCTAAAGACAGCTAATGGTTTGCATTTAAATGGACCAGTATGTTTTGTTTTTTTAAAGGATGTTGTGATATTGTTTCCAAAATAGAGATTTAAGCTGCATGTTTGCTGTGTGGAGACGACATTGATTTTCTGTCAGGGATCATCCCAGCTCAGTTTGATGGAACTGGGATTACCACTCTTAGAAGTACTCTAACGCAACAAAAGAGACTTGATTGGCTGTATGTTTTGTGTGGTCCCTCTAACTCAGGGGTCGGCAACCCAAAATGTTGAAAGAGCCATATTGGACCAAAAATACAAAAACAAATCTGTCCGGAGCCGCAAAAAATTAAAAGCCATATTACATACAGATAGTGTGTCATGAGATATAGATTGAAGTAAGAGGACTTAAAGGAAACTAAATGAGCTTAAATATAGCTACAAATGAGGCATAATGATGCAATGTGTCCATATAGCTAGCCTAAATAGCATGTTAGCATCGATTAGTTTGCAGTAATGCAGAGACCAAATATGTCTGATTAGCATTCCACTCCACACAAGGCAGTAACATCAACAAAACTCACTTTTGTGCATTCACGCACAACGTTAAAAGTTTGGTGGCCAAAATGAGACAGAAAAAGAATTGGCATAAAACACGTCCTAGAAAGTCGGAGAAAGTTGTACATATAAACCGGGGTTCGGCAACCCGCGGCTCTGGAGCTGCATGGGGCTCTTTCGCGCCGCCCTAGTGGCTCTCTGGGGCTTTTTCAAAAATATATGAAAAATTGAAAAAGATGAGAGGAAAAAAACATATTTTTTGTTTTAATACGGTTTGTGTAGGAGGACAAACATGACACAAACCTCCCTAATTGTTATAAAGCACACTGTTTGTATTAAACATGCTTCACTGATTTGAGTATTTGGCGAGCGCCGTTTTGTCCTACTAATTTTGTCGGTCCTTCAACTCACCCTAGTTTGTTTACATGTATAACTTTCTCCGACTTTCTAGGACGTGTTTTATGCCACTTCTTTTTCCGTCTCATTTTGTCCACCAAACTTTTAACATTGTGCATGAATGCACAAAGGTGAGTTTTGTTGATGTTATTGACTTTGTTGAGCACATTTAATAATATAAACAGCAAAGCCATGTTGAATATCTTACGTAGTGACGTCATGTGCCTGCGTGCACTGAAATGGTGTTGTGAGCATGCGCAGAATAAACGGTGCAGTAAGATCCTGGACCAAAGAAAGAATGGCGGTTTGTTTATTTCCTACCGTGAATATAAAATGCTAGCTAACCATATTGGTGACTGACAAAACGTTAGACTGCTGCAGCAATGAGTAATGCTACAGACTTGTGTGGAGTGTGCTAATCAGACATATTTGGTGACTGCATGACTGCAAGCTAATCGATGCTAACATGCTATTTAGGCTAGCTGTATGTACATATTGCATCATTATGCCTCATTTGTAGCTATATTTGAGCTCATTTAGTTTCCTTTAAGTCCTCATAATTCAATTTATATCTCATGACACACAATCTGTATGTAATATGGCTTAGATTTTTTTTGCGGCTCCAGACGGATTTGTTTTTGTATTTTTGGTCCAATATGGCTCTTTCAACATTTTGGGTTTGCTGACCCCTGATGTAAACAAACCACGATGAGTTTAAGGACCGCCAAAATTAGTAGGACAAAACGGCGCTCGCCAAATACTCGAATCAGAGAAGCATGTTTAATGTAAACAGCGTGCTTTATATAACAATTAGGGAGGTTTGTGCCATGTTTGTCCTCCTGCAGAAACTATATTAAAACAAAAAACTTATGGTTTTCACTTAATTTTTTTAATGCGGCTCTAGAGCCGCGGATTGCCGACTCCTGCTCTAACTTATCAAAATCATCATTACTTTGTCCTAAACGGTTTCCAAATTTAGGATGAAAGGCATAAAAGGCAGTTTTATTTAGGCAGTAACCTCTTTTTTTTTCATTCCTGTAGTAAAAGCATGTATTTGATTTTATTTGTTTTTAATATATTCACATTGTATCCTCCTGAGACACAGCATCTTCTCCAGTTTGTGGTGCTTAAAAAGGCTTTTTTTTCTTTCTGTAATAGACCACAAACAATTGTTTGCTGCAGAAGAAACTGGTTCTCTGGAGGATATGATTATTATGGTAATACATTATGCATTACACCATAAATTACACGGTGAAATAGAGTTTACCATACAACCCAAAACATATTAAGAATAAAAAAGGTTATGCGTAAATTTCATAAATAAGAGTCTACCCCAGGGGTGTCAAACTCATTTTATATCGGTGGCCACATGGTGAAAAATCTACAAGCACCTTCTGAAATCGTACAAATCATAATGTTGTTGGGGTTTGTTTACACTTACATGTTGCGGTTAATAGTATTCTTGTAGTCAGCTGGAGGCGTGTCTTAATGAAATTAAACAATGGATGTCCGCTAACTTTTTGCAACTCAACGCCAAAAAAACGGAAATGCTGATTATCGGTCCTGCTAAACACCGAACTCTATTTAATAATACAACTCTAACATTTGACAACCAAACAATTAAACAAGGCGACACGGTAAAGAATCTGGGTATTATCTTCGACCCAACTCTCTCCTTTGAGGCACACATTAAAAGCGTTACTAAAACGGCCTTCTTTCATCTCCATAATATCGCTAAAATTCGCTCCATTCTGTCCACTAAAGACGCTGAGATCATTATCCATGCGTTTGTTACGTCTCGCCTCGACTACTGTAACGTATTATTTTCGGGTCTCCCCATGTCTAGCATTAAAAGATTACAGTTGGTACAAAATGCGGCTGCTAGACTTTTGACAAGAACAAGAAAGTTTGATCACATTACGCCTGTCCTGGCTCACCTGCACTGGCTTCCTGTGCACTTAAGATGTGACTTTAAGGTTTTACTACTTACGTTTAAAATACTACACGGTCTAGCTCCATCCTATCTTGCCGATTGTATTGTACCATATGTCCCGGCAAGAAATCTGCGTTCAAAGGACTCCGGCTTATTAGTGATTCCCAAAGCCCAAAAAAAGTCTGCGGGCTATAGAGCGTTTTCCCTTCGGGCTCCAGTACTCTGGAATGCCCTCCCGGTAACAGTTCGAGATGCCACCTCAGTAGAAGCATTTAAGTCTCACCTTAAAACTCATTTGTATACTCTAGCCTTTAAATAGACTCCCTTTTTAGACCAGTTGATCTGCCGTTTCTTTTCTTTTTCTTCTATGTCCCACTCTCCCTTGTGGAGGGGGTCCGGTCCGATTCGGTGGCCATGTACTGCTTGCCTGTGTATCGGCTGGGGACATCTCTGCGCTGCTGATCCGCCTCCGCTTGGGATGGTTTCCTGCTGGCTCCGCTGTGAACGGGACTCTCGCTGCTGTGTTGGATCCGCTTTGGACTGGACTCTCGAGACTGTGTTGGATCCATTGTGGATTGAACTTTCACAGTATCATGTTAGACCCGCTCGACATCCATTGCTTTCCTCCTCTCCAAGGTTCTCATAGTCATTATTGTCACCGACGTCCCACTGGGTCATTATTGTCACCGATGTCCCACTGGGTGTGAGTTTTCCTTGCCCTTATGTGGGCCTACCGAGGATGTCGTGGTGGTTTGTGCAGCCGTTTGAGACACTAGTGATTTAGGGCTATATAAGTAAACATTGATTGATTGATTGATTGATATTCTATCTTTATTTGTTATTATTTATATTTTCTGAATAAATTATGTAATATATCATTCAACTCATTGGTGTTAATTTTCAATCTATCAAGATAAAACAATTATATCAAAATCAAATTACAGTATGTTATTTATGTAGTTTGATCATTTTCCTCGACTGATATACTAACTTCATGCGGTTTATTTTGTACATATGTAGCGTAATTTCACGGCCTGGGCGCAACTTAGTGCACATCCATCAGTGCGCTGCGCTGGGCGCACCTCCAAGAGCGCACCTGCGCGCACCACCCCGGCTGCGGCAGGCAGCTGCAATCAATCTGCAATCTGCACAACTGTCGCTGAGGAGCTCCATGGCCTTCTTAAGCCAGTGCAGACCTGCGTTCCGGGCCAGAACATAGCGACCTGTTCCTGTACAGTAAGCCGAACATGTCAAGCTCTATGCACTCTCTCTACCATGAATTGATTTACGTGGACTCCAACTTAAGTTAAAAAGCTTATTTTTGGGTGTTACCATTTAGTGGTCAATTGTACAGAATATGTACTGAACTGTGCAATCTCCTCATAAAAGTTTCAATCAATCAGTCAACTCTCTCTCTCTCTGTTTTTCCCCCTCTGTGTTTATTTGTCTGGGTGTTTCCTTGTCATCATCCAGCAGCATTCCTCCAATGTTTCTCTTCTCCCAGTATTCCCTCTGGTTCCCTGGCTGCTTTTTGGATCTCGACCTCGCGCTTGGACACGGACTTTTGACGTATCGCCCCTGCCAATGACCTAACGCCTACCCATAGACATTTAAGTCTGCCTTGCCCCATCTTGGACTTCCGCACCTCGCTCAACACTACCGGTGACACACTGCAGCTAATCTCTACACATAGTCGCACACCACACAGATTTTGGATTAGTTTACACACTCCATTTCTTACTAATATATAAAACAAATATAGAGTTAACAACATCCCCGCTGTCTGTGCCTTCTTCTTCCCCTGTACACATAACACATCATCTAAAAAGATACAAATAATAGCTATTGCGACATCCAGTGGACACATTTAGAACAGCTGTTTCTTTCATTCAAAAATTTCAGGTACATTTTTATACTTAGCAAACTCATCCCGCGGGCAGGAAAAAAGCCTTTTCCGTCCCCCGGGCCGTACGTTTGACACCCCTGGTCAACCCCCAAATATTGCCTTCTTCCAATTAAGTCCTCGCCCCATAGTATTAGTGTTTGTCCTGTCTGTAACCTGCGAGATTCTTCTTCCAAGAAAGCTAGCGTTTGTCTAAATGAATTTGATATGAGCACTTTTATCCTCTTATGGATTTCTCAGCATAATCCAGCATTGAACTTTTAGATGCATTGTGAACCTCAGCAGGCTGTCAAAGTTGTCAGGTAAATGCAACGTAAATAAGTTGACGGCATGTGGGTGCGCGTTGAGGGTTCCAGCGCGGCTCCGAATAAATCACCAGCTGCCACTTTTACAGCGTTTGCCTGCTGAAGTGTTTACGATTGGGCCAAATAGTGAATGTTTAATGTTGCAATACTGCATCAAGCCACAAGTGGTAGCCCGTACTATACTGAGGTGAAAAATTAAATAAAACAAAATATCATATTTTATAACATTAATAGAATAACACAATACAAAAAATAAATTATATTAAATTAAAAAATAGAATTACAAAAAATATATATAATAAAATTTTGTACAACATTTATCAATAGCATTTTATTATGATTGTCTTTTTTCATAAGGCTTTTCTACGTTGTGTCTGTAAAAATGCACAGGCAATCTATAATTACCGTATGCATAAGTGGTAAATATTATTTCCCCCACTTATAGATAAAAGCATACATATTTGTTTTTGCCCTCCTTTTTTCCTCTCTCTCTTCTCAAACACTGAACAAGTATAGAACAGTAATTATGACTTATCATTCATCACTCTTTTTGTATTGCATTTGACAATGCACACTTCCCCTCTCTCTTGCACACCACTGTTCCTTGTCTTATGTTTTGTGTATTGTGATTCATTATCTCACTCAAATCTTTAAACATGCACTTTATAAAAAAAAAAGTATGCACGTCATGCACGTAACAAATCTTTTGCATTTGTAGTACCGTAATTTCAAATTCAGTAGTCCACTTTAAAAAGTGCCTCTGGTTTCCCCTCAGAGTTTTCCTTTAGTTTACAGACATGTTTTATGCATAGAAAATGTTTAAAGTTGTTTAGCTGTGGCAACAAATGACTATCAATTGTGAATGTATGATGGGTTTTCTATGTAAAATGCTTTGGTTGTCTAAAAAAGTGCTATAAAAACACAATCCATTACCATAATTGTTATTAATATTTACAAGGCATGTGTAACTATTATGGCTGTGTGTGCTATGATTAAAATTAGTATTTTCTGCTTGTTTTGGCACACAGAGAGAAAGTAAGATGTGCTCATTTCATCTTTTTGAAGGTTTATGATTTCTGACAAAATAATTTATAGGCTGTATTGGGAGTTTTTTAGGTCACATGTGTTGACAAACAGCTCATAATGCCTGTCAGTGCACAAGTCAAAAGCTAATTGTGATATGTCTGTTCTCTCTTAGACCTTATTAGCGAATGCACACAAAAAAAGTAGGGTGGCATCTTTTATCACAGACAGAGATGATATAAACAAGGAAAAAAATATGACTAAAGAAGAGGAGGAATAAAAGATTGTGTGTACAATAAGCATTTCAAGCATTTGCATTTATTTCCCCTCCAGTTTCTGAACACCCTAAAAAGTGAAACGTCTGAAATGCAGAATATTCTGTAAAAACATGTGCTCTCGCTTGTTTAGTGTCAGGACTGTGACATGGATTTATTTTGCTTCTTCTACGCATAGGATGATTCGCACGGGCGAGACGTGAATGTAAGTACATTTTTTATTTATACAGTATAATACAAAACAGGCAAAACAAAGGTCGCGCTCGGTGGCGGATAATAATCCATACTA
Source organism: Nerophis ophidion (assembly GCF_033978795.1). Lineage (NCBI taxonomy): Eukaryota > Metazoa > Chordata > Actinopteri > Syngnathiformes > Syngnathidae > Nerophis > Nerophis ophidion. The sequence continues at coordinate 60,476,449 of NC_084614.1, forward strand.
AAAACTTTAAACACAAACAGCACAAAGGCAGGACTATCTACAAACAAACAGAAGATACTATAAAAGGCACAAGGCAAACCAAAAACTAGCCCTGACGCATGTATACAAAGAAGTCTTACGTGGCGTGGTCAAACAATAAACAGCATGGCAAAGCATGAGGGTCCGGCAAGGAAAGATAGGTGCGTGATCATGAGGGTTCAACACAGTCCAGTAGGTAAAGTAGCCAGGCCGAGGAAAGGAAAACAAATGACTTAAATACTGCTGCGGTAATTAAAAACAGGTGTGAGAGGCTGAGGATCGGGGCGTGACTAAGGGGACCAGGTGGAAACTAATGGGTTGGCATGGAAACAAACTAAACCAGGAATTGCAAAACGTGAAGCAAGAGTCCAAAAACAAAACAAAAAAGAAAACATGACCAAACATAAACCTGATTTACAGGCATGACAGTGTATAGTATGTAACATCGATTTCATCGTTAATTGGCTACAGGCATGCAGCAAGTATACAGTTATCATATGTGTGTGTTTGCGCCCCTCTGAGTGGCAGCATGTCTTTGTAGCTCCACATTCTTGTGTGTCTGTCTCTATGTAAAACACCATCTTTATACAAACTCACTATGGCTTCTTGATTTGTAAATATATCATATACAAGAGCAGATCTTTTGGGACTACAATTGTCAGCAAAATGTGGAAATAAGTACTTTTTTGTTGAGGGAGCTGAGGAAGGGGTACCGTGGATCCCGAGCATTAGCAAAGCTGAAGGCTAAGTTGGAGCACCTCCAAAACCATCAAATCTGGACTCCAAACATCCCAGAACAAGCTAGTCAGGTTACTTCTAGACCTCCACCCCAGATCACACCTCACTCCTACCCACTTCTCCAAAGTGGGCTGGCTCAGGGTGGAGGAGAGTGTAAAAAAACTTGCACTGAGCCTAGTCTATAAAATCCGCTACACCTCCCTGATACCGAAGTACATGTCAAACTACTTCCATAACGTAATTGACCGCCATAACCACAACACCAGGGGGAGCGCCACAAACCACGTTAAACCCAGATTCCGATCTAACAAAGGTCTTAACTCATTTTCCTTCTATGCCACATCAATATGGAATGCACTCCCAAAGGGTGTAAAAGAAAGTTAATCTCTATCCTCCTTCAAAACCGCACAAAAAGAACACCTCCAGGCATCTACAAACCCTATTTCCATTAGAGTTGGGAAATTGTGTTGGATGTAAATATAAACGGAATACAATAATTTTCAAAGCCTTTTCAACCCATATTCAGTTAAATGCACTACAAAGACAAGATATTTGGGGTTCAAACTCATAAAATTGTTTTTTTTTACAAAGAATAATTAACTTTGAATCTCATGGCCTAATTAACTTTGAATTTCTTTTAAAAACACTCAATAAATGTTTGGGAACTGAGGAAACTAATTGTTGAAGATTTGAAAGTGGAATTATTTACCATTCTTACTTGATATACAGCTGAAATTTTTCAACAGTCCGGGGTCTTGTTGTCGTATCGTACGCTTCATAATGCGCCACACATTTTCGATGGGAGACATGTCTGGACTGCAGGCGGGTCAGGAAAGTACCCGCACTCTTTTACTATGAAGCCCCGCTGTTCTAACACGTGGCTTGGCATTGTTTTGCTGAAATAAGCAGGGGCGTCCATGATAACGTTGCTTGGATGACAACATATGTTGCTCCAAAACCTGTATGGACATTTCAGCCTTAATGGTGCCTTCACAGATGTGTAAGTTACCCATGCCTTGGGCACTAATGCACCCCCATACCATCACAGATGCTGGCTTTTGAACTTTGTGCCTATAACAATCCGGATGGTTATTTTTCTCATTGTTCCGGAAGACACCAGGTCCACGGTTTCCAAATATAATTTGAAATGTGGACTCGTCAGACCACAGAACACTTTTCCACTTTGCCTAAGTCCATCTTAGATGAGCTCGGGCCCAGAGGAGTCGCCGGCGTTCCTTGGTGTTGTTGATAAATGGCTTTCGATTTGCATAGTAGAGTTTTAACTTGCACTTACAAATGTTGCAACCAACTGTAGTTACTGACAGTGGTTTTATGAAGTCTTCCTGAGCCCATGTGGTGATATCCTTTACACACTGATGTCGGTTTTTGATGCAGTACCGCCTGAGGGATCAAAGGTCCATAATATCATCGTTTACGTGCAGTGATTTTTCCAGATTCTCTGAACTTTTTGATGATTTTACGGACTGTAGATGGTAAAAACCCTAAATTCCTTGCAAAAGCTCGTTGAGAAATTTTGTTCTAAAACTGTTCGACAATTTGCTTACAAAGTGGTGACCCTGACCCCATCCTTGTTTGTGAATTACTTAACATTTCATGGAAGCTGCTTTTATTCCCAATCATGGCACCCACCTGTTCCCAGTTAGCCTGCACACCTGTGGGATGTTCCAAATAAGTGTTTGATGAGCATTCCTCAACTTAATCAGTATTTATTGCCACCTTTCCCAAATACTTTGTCATGTGTTGCTGGCATCAAATTCTAAAGTTAATGATTATTTGCAAAAAAAAAAAATGTTTATCAGTTTGAACATCAAATATGTTGTCTTTGTAGCATATTCAATTGAATATGGGTTGAAAAGGATTTGCAAATCATGGTATCCCGTTTATATTTACATCTAACACAATTTCCCAACTCTAATGGAAACGGGGTTTGTACAACCCTAGCCTGTGACGGAACAGTTTGTTCCCGAAGCTGCCCACAAAAGACGTATTGTATGCCACTCCTTCTTCGTCTCATTTTGTCCACCAAAGGTGCTATGCTGTGCGCGAATGCAAAAAGGTGAGCTTTGTTGATATTACTGACTCCTATGGAGTGCTAATCAGGCATATTTGGTCAGTGCATGACTGCAAGCTAATCAATGCTAACATGCTATTTTTGGCTATCTAAATACATTACTTATTGCATCATTATGCCTTGTTTCTAGGTATTACTTATGTCCTCAGTGTATTTTATTTATGTTTGAGACACATTACACATTACTCTCGCTGCTGTCTTGGATCCGCTTTGAACTGAACTCTCGCGGTTGTGTTGGATCCACTATGGATTGAACTTTCACAGTAACATGTTAGACCCGCTCGACATCCATTGCTTTCAGTACGCTAGAGGGGGGTGGGTTGCCCACATTTGAGGTCCTCTCCAAGGTTTCACATAGTCAGCATTGTCACTGGCGTCCCACTGGGTGGGAGTTTCCTTGCCCTTATGTGGGCTCTTCCGAGGATGTCGTAGTCGTAGTGGTTTGTACAGTCCTTTGAGACATTTGTGATTTAGGGCTATATAAATAAACATTGATTGATTATCCATCTGTAATACTGTAACTTTAACTTGGACACACATCTCTACCTTTTAGCCATTCAAACCCAAACATTTCCAGGTGTTTGTTTTGTGGAAACACGACGTGGCTTCTTCCTCGCAGCATACACTAACTTTCATTTCTATGGCCGACACAGTTTCAGACGCATTTAACTTTTACAGCAAGAAACCCTTCTCACAAGCTGCACACACACACACACGCACCCACCGACGCACGCACGCACGCACGCACGCACGCACGCACGCGCACACACACACACACACACACACACACACACACACACACACACACACACACACACACACGCCTCTTCATCCATCCCCACCCACTTCAGGTCAGGTCACAGTTCACCCACAGGACCCCAAGCTATGCCTGTAACACTCCTCACACTCTGGATGATGATTAGACCCTTAACATAGTTCCAGGACACATCATCATAATGCAAGAAGAATACTGGACTGGGTTCATTTTCACACATATGATTCAAACTCTCACACGGAACTTGAATAGGTTGTCTAATGAGGCAGCTGCCCTAAGCTATGCCTGTAACACTACGCTAGAAAAGCAGTTCTTCAGTGTTCGCTCTTACAATAACGGAACTTAAATGAAGTATGGTTGGTGGTTTTTTTATGCATTTTAGAGTGATTTAGAGACTGAATGGGTTGCTATCATTAGCAGCATTGCTACATAGAACGAGCCAATTATTACAAATTAGAATGAAAAAAAAAACAAAAAAACATGCGTTCCTGTTTTTTTTTATAAGAATTGTGAAGAATAGGCAAATAAAAAAAAAGGCAGTTCCTCAAACTAACACAATCTTATATGTTTGACTTGCATAACAAATGTTTATTCAAACACATTACAGTTGTAAATCTTTTTTTTTTTTCCTGTCCTGCTTCTCAGGCAAATCATATAGTTGATGTAGATGCCCGAATCGGCTGTTCAGATTTACTTTACAAAAGAGAAGTGTAGGATACTTCTCTTGTTGCCTTATTTGAATTTGACCTTATTAAATGTATTTATATTATCATTTGGTGCAGCCGGGCCGGAGCAGGAGGGGATGGAAAGAGAAAAAAAGGAAGACAGAGGGGGAAATTGTGGGGATAAGAGGGGGATTAGACAGAGAGACAACAACAGCAAACACAACAAAAACAACAACAACAATAGAACGACACCAGCACATACGATATGTACAAATATGATCGTAAAAGTGATATCAAAAAAGCAGTTAGCGAAATAAATAATAATATAGAAATGACAATAAGCATTTTTACACTACACCTGGAGCTATATGAATACCAATAGAAAAAGCGCTATTGATCATGTACAATACCAATAGTTTACAGTTCTAAATCTAAATAGTTGTCTGTCTAAAAAAATAAAATAAAAATCACCACTCCTCAAATTTATTTTTCCAATGTGTTCGATGTAATTTTTTTTAATTCACTGTCACTCAATTCATCATAATTTATCAGATAGTCTTTCTGTTTAGTTTGGTTCTTAAGTCATTATTTACAGTAGAGAAGGGATTCACAATGTCCTGGGTGGTTTGCGTGTGAGCAAAAGAAGGGAGTTAATAATTGTGCAGTAAAGACTGCTGAAAATGATAAAATGCACCACTTTACATAGCAATAGGCTCTGCGGTCAAAGTTGGAATTGCAACAAAACACCTTTTAAGATATTCAACACTCTACTGCCATCCAGCAGCTGAAGTGTATAGTGCACCCCCTCAATTTAGCATGTGTCATGTGTAGGGTTGTACGGTATACTGGTATTAGTTTAGTACTGCGATATTAATGACTTATTCCGTCCTATACCGCCTCTGAAAAGTACCGGTCCAACATCCCCCCCACCCCCGTACCCTGTCGTCCTCACGTCGTATCATTGCTGGTTCTACGAGGAGCATGTTCGGCAGCGCACAATCACGGAGTACTTACAAGCAGACACAGTGTGTAGACAGAAAAGGGACAACAAGATAAATGTGAAGGGACAACAAGATAAAGGTGAAACCACAACACTGAAACGCCCTCAGGAAGAGGTGCTTTAAGACATGGCTAGCTAGCTAGCAGCGAACATCCATCCGCCGTCGGCAGTGTTTTAGCTATTTCTAAATCACTAATCCTCGCCTTCATGGCAACAAATAAAGTAAGTTTCTTACAAGTATCATCCCTGCAGGACGAGGACAAGCTAACCATGCTTCACTACACACCGTAGCTCACCAGCATCACAATATAAACAAACGCAATTGGTGGATCTACACCTGACATCCACTGTAATGATACCAAGTACAATATCGTATCTGGTCAATACTACTATGATTATATTGATATTTTTTGACATCACAACAACTTATTGTATATGTCCCTGGACACATGAGGACTTTAAATATGACCAATGTATGATCCTGTAACTACATGGTATTGGATTGATACCCAAATTTGTGGTATCATCCAAATCTAATGTAAAGCATCCAAACAACAGAAGATAAATGATTATTACATTTTAACAGAAGTGTAAATAGAACATGTTAAAAGAGAAATTAAGCAGATGTTAACAGTAAATGAACAAGTAGATTAACAATTCATTTTCTACTACTTGTCCTTAATAATTTGGACGAAATAATGGAATGATAAATGACACAATATGTTACAGCATATGTCAGCAGACTAATTAAGAATCTTTGTTTGCTTACTTAGTACCAAAAGACAAGTTATCTAGTATGTTCACTATTTTATTTAAGTGCTGCCCTCTGCTGTTGGAGCACGCAGAAGCTACTCTGGAGACACCAGACACGCCCCAGCGCTCATTAGGCAGACCGCGCCCACTCTCCGTTGCAGCTTGTGGCAATCAACGACCGACACACCTGGTATGGATGAAGGACGGCAGTATAAGAACGGTCGACGCTGACTCTTCGACGTGGGAATGTAATCTACTACCCGTAAGCTGCATGTTTCTGACAGACCGCCTGATCCTGTTTCCTTGTTGTCTTTTTGTTTCACTGATCCCTGTTCCTCCCGCTCTTCCCACAATGCTCGTATCACCACTGCTGTTTCCCTCCTGGACCTGTTTGCCTTCCTGGATCCTCGACCTGTCTTTGGACTTTCGGACCCCCTCTCCTGCCTTAGACCCCCGCTTGGACCTTGGACTTCCACTGGCTTCTTCCCCACTCGGATTTGGACGCTGAACATCCAACACGCACCTCAACAAACCTCACGGTATTTACATATGGTAATTCCACACTTAGTCATTCATGCAGACACATAGTAGCATACACACTCCACGTATACATCAAGTATTCAATAAACCTAATTGAACTTGACATCCCGTTGCTGTGCCGTTTCCTACCCCAGTAGTAACTTAACACAATCTTGCAATAAGAAACATAAGTTTAATGTACCGTAAGATTTTTTTTTCAAATAAAGCCATTAGTGCAATTTTTTTGTGGCCCCAATTATTTAGAAAAGTACCGAAATAATTTTTGTACCGGTACCAAAATATTGGTATCGGGACAACAATAGTCTTGTGTCAGGTAAACCGCAATAAATGGGGTCATATGAACCCCCTGGTTTTAGGTGACACCGATGTTTTAAACATATTTTTGTTGAATACACATAGTATACAGTGATGTTTCGGTTGAAAAAATAATGGTCATGAAATAAGTCCTTGTTTATTTTAACTGGTTTCCCTAAAAGACGCTTTGAGGCAAAAAAAAAATGTTTTATTTGATTACTCGATTAACCGGACAAATCAATCGACAGTTTACCATCATCCGATTTGGAAAACGCTGCAGTTATCCTTTTGAAATAATAATCTATAAATCAAACCAATTCCGTGTGCAAAATGTGGCTTGTTGATGACAATGTATGTTGCCGGGCTATCCCAAGAAATCTAATATTGATTCAGTCGTACCTCCCTTGTCACGGTGAGCACGCTTCATTACATGAGTGCAGAGCAATGAAAGCTTCATTAAGTCCTGACAGGCTCGCCCCATTGATGTGGATGTCGCTCGCTGCAGCACAGCCGAGCGTCAAGGTCGTTTTCCTGCGACCCATAAGCCAGATCCCTCCCCCCAGGATTGACTGATGTTTATTTGCGGAGCGCCTGCTAGGTCCGATCAAGGCGGGAGGGTAAATAACGGGAGGCGCCCCGCGGAATGACCGATATGCTCGATTCTCTGCTGTCCAATTTATCCCAGTGTACTAGAATGTTGCTCCGTGTTGGGGGTGGCAACTGCAAGGAGACGATGCTTCTCCTCAATCAAACATCCGACTCATCATTTATAAAAACACCAATTAACACTTTCTTGTTATTGTCATTCCAATTTACAGTACGGACAAGAATGAAATTTTGTTGCATTAGCTCATGGTAGTGCAGGATAAAAAAGCAATAAGGTGCGGATATAAATAAATAGATTACTGTACGGATAAATATATTGCACTTTTGCATACCGTATTTCCTTGAATTGCCGCCGGGGCGCTAATTAATTTAAAACCTATTCTCACTCCTGCGCTTACCAAAGGTATGCGGTAAAAGTAAGCATGCGCTAATTATTTTAAAACTTTTTCTCACTCCGGCACTTACCAAAGGTATGCAGTAAAATTTTGAGTGTGATGTAAGCTTGGACCTTAAATCCTACTGAATAGCTCTTAATCTTCTTCACTTTATGCGATTTCAAATTACCGGTATTGAAATCAGCCTCCTACATTTTGAAAATGATGACAAGGGAAGTGTCACTCGTAAGTCATGAGTTTGACCAGCCGATAATAATAATTATGCGCTAATTATTTCAGGAAGCGAGTTTGAAGGCAGGCGCATACTATATGCCCTGCGGTAATTGAAGGAAATACGGTATGCATCCACATTTATGGATGTATGTCTATATGTATGTATATCTTAAAATGTTGTATCGGCCCCCAAAACCCTTTTAAACTTGTTTGGAACGTCAAAAACCTTGACAAGGTCAGAAATTTGTTCCAAAGTGAGCTTAACAAAGAAAGAAGAAAAAAACACTCCCATTTCGCCAGGTAATGACTTTGATGGGGAGCCAAGGAGGAGAGCACCTTTTGCCTTTTGTTTTCAATTTCCTGATTAAATTACTACTTAAAATGAGACAGAAGTAGTCCGTTTTTCTTTATAGACTTTGATTGGTCCGCTTTAACCACCAACAGGCTGCTGCAGGTCGAAGATGTAACCAGAAAAAATTATGACATCAACATGGCTAATGTGAGCAAAGATGATGATTGATGTACTACATGAACAATAAGGCTCCGTTATTATAACTCTATAAGCCTATAACGTCATTCATTTAAACATCAATTGATCATTGTCCAATACTTGCAATACTCATGCAGGATGTTAACAAATCTTAAAGGACCCTTTAAATGCTGACATTATTTTCACAAATATCATAGTTTTGAACAAAAAATTATGTGTACGGTTAAAATTTTGGAACGCCCACTTTTATGTCCAAAATGTGGGCGGGCCTGCACCAGCCTGCTGACGATTGGAGGTCATTTGAAGGGAAGCAGGGGTGTCACTAGACCTAATACTGTACTGGGGCACACCTGGGGCACAAATACTTCATGTGAGTGTGCAAAACGCGCAAGCAAAATTATTTTTAGCACTTATTTATCATAAAAAATACATAAATAGTGCTTTAAACTATGAAATCGTATCAGATTATGTTGTATGGATCTTTGATTAACCACCTGAAATGAACTAATGCCTTTGACCTACTTGTGCACTTTTTTACTCCAGACTTCTAAACTGCTACTGGTAAAAGCAAAAAGGAAGAGCAATGAATCTTTTTGAAATATATATTGCAGTAATCATCTGCAAATTTAACATCTACAAAAGTAAAACAAAAAATAAAGCACCCCTACATCTCTGGGTTCTTTTATATTATTTAATTTCCATTTATGGCAATGTGGCTAATCCTATTTCAGATACACAAAACTATAAAATATACACAAAAGAATAAAGCCACAGTAGTAGAATAAATGAACAACTGTTGTGTGTCTGTTCACGGAATCATTTTCTGAGAAGTAAACTGTAACGTCTCGTTTTCATTTTTGCAAAGTGGTCAATCACTCTGGACAGACGTGGAAATATTACAGTAACTGTTATACAGTTGACCAGTGGTTCCCAACTGCTGGGTCGTGACATAAAAGTGGATTGTGTGTCATTTTCAGTGAGTTGCAGTCAGATATGTGCATGAAAAAAAAAAAGTTTAGGGAGGAAAAATCTAATTGTGGCAACAAAGCCAGATATTTTTAGCCATTTTTCTACTGACTGTTAGTGAGTATTTGAGCAAAAGGCAAACCGACTAACAAGTTGGAGGAGGACTCAGGACAGACATGGAAATATGTTTTTTTTAAATCTAAATGGGGCAACAAAACCCGATATTTTCAGCCATCTTTCTGAAAACAAATACAGAAATGTTACTATTTTTTCTGGAAACAAAATCAGATGCTTTAGCTGTAGCCATTTTTCTTGTAACAAAACAAGATTATTTTAGTCAAAGTCACACCGATTAACAAGACAAGTCTACTGTGCTATTTTTCTGTGAAATAAACTTGAATGATTTAAAAATTTGGCTCACGACTTGATGATATGGAAAAATGTTTTTCTTCCTGAAGATAAACCATTTGAGAAGCACTCAACTCACACATGCTTACTCCAAATCATCATTGATGCAGAACCAGCAGACAATAACCAACATTATGTTTCATGTTCATTGGAAATTCCCCCGACAGCTCGTACAGCAAATGAATATGTTTGTCTTGATACAAGGAATAACGTTAGCTAACTTAGCATCAACTTAAGACAATGATGTTGCCTAGCTAGCTAGGACTTCACTTACATCTCTCATTCCTCGGTGCTTCTTCCCTGCTGCGGGCGAATAACTTTCTGATATCCATCTATGAGTTACAGTTTGAGTCAAATCAAAATCAAAACAATATAGTTAACTAATTGTTGTTGGGACCCAAGCAGAATTTAATTTCAGCACCAACACCTAATAATGCTTTTGTTCTTTTTTTATTTATGTAAAACAATATTTATACTTTTGTAATCACACTTGAATTCAATTGGATAAATGTTTAGCAATAAAAATAATCAATAGGAAATAAGTTGTTTAATCATTTATTTTTAAACAGTGAAATAACAAATGTACCGTAATCAAAACATACATTTGATACCCAGTTAAACTATTTACCAGTCCAGCCCTCACTCTGTTCACCACATGCAGCAAAATTTCAAATTAAGATTTCTGTCATTCATTCTTCACGCCAAACAAGCCCCCATCCTCACAGATGCCAGGGCCTAGATGACATCACAACTGTCAAGCCCATTTAAAAGCACTTACAACTCAATTTGAATATCTGTTTTATGTATTATATTATAAATATAATTTTAAAATATATATATCTATACGATATTTGTCATTTTACACTTTTTTAAAAATTTTCTAAGGGAGGACAACAAAACATCTTGAAAACATCACATTCTATCGTAGGAAATTGAACTGAGCAAACAAGCTACTAATAACCAATGTTTTAGCAGCCGCAACATTAATGCTGTCACAACGATGACTCGGGCGGACCTACTGCCTTCAGTAATGTAACCATTACCAAATTATGTGGGCTCTATCGATAACCTCATTAACAACTTTAACTATGCCCTGCGCGACACCATTGATAGTATAGCAAAGCTAAAGCTAAAAAAGGCTCCTAAAAGGCATATATATTAGGGGTGTGGGAAAAAATCGATTCAAATACGAATTGAATCGTTTACGTTGTGCGATTCAGAATCGATTCTCATTTTAAAAAAATCTTTTTTTTTTTTTTTTTTTTTTTTATCAATCCAACAAAACAATACACAGCAATATCATAACAATGCAATCCAATTCCAAAACCAAACCTGACCCAGCAACACTCAGAACTGCAATAAACAGAGCAATTGAGAGGAGACACAAACACGACACAGAACAAACCAAAAGTAGTGAAACAAAAAGGAATCTTATCAACAACAGTATCAATATTAGTTATAATTTCAGCATAGCAGTGATTAAAAATCCCTCATTGGCATTATCATTAGACATTTATGAAAATAAAAAAAAAAGTGTCACAGTGGCTTACACTTGCATTGCATCTCATAAGCTTGACAACACAGTGTTCAATATTTTCACAAAGATAAAATAAGTCATATTTTTGGTTCGTTTAATAGTAAAAACTAATTTACATTATTGCAATCAGTTGATAAAACATTGTTCTTTACAATTATAAAAGCTTTCTTTTTTTAAATATATTACTCTGTTAGCATGTCAGCAGACTGGGGTAGATCCTGCTGAGATCCTATGTATTGAATGAATACAGAATCGTTTTGAATCGGAAAATATCGTTTTTGAATCGAGAATCGAATCGAATCGAAAAAATCGATATATTATCGAATCGTGACCCCAAGAATCGATATTAAATCGAATCGTGGGACACCCAAAGATCCACAGCCCTATTATATACCCTGGTTCACAGAAGAAACTAGAGCTCTTAAACTATCATGTAGAAAGCTGGAAGGCAAATGGCATGCGACTAAACTTGAGGTTTTCCATCAAGCATGAAGTGATAGTTTAATAACTTCGAAATACGCGCTTACCTTAGTTAAAACTATTTACTACTCCAATCTCACCGCCTCAAGAAAAATGATCCTAAATATTTGTTCAGTACAGTGGCATCCCTTACCCAACAAGGGACTCCTCACAGTGGCTCCACCAAATCGGCTGTTGACTTTACTGAGAAAATTGAACTCATTAAAAAGAAAATTAGATAACACTTCCCAGCTCCAACTGGGTTCTATTAACGCAGATACAAATGCATATATGATTAATATTGCCCTCCAAAATAATCTTTCTTTTTGAAGAAACACCATGACAGGAACTCATGTTTGTATTATTAGGTCCATCAGTGCTAAACACTATTAACTTATCACTTTTGATGACCTTGTACTACCTTCCCTCTGTTGCTAGATATCTCGATGTATGTTGTAATATGTATGTGTGCTTTGATATGGAGGTTATTTCCCACTCCGATACTGGGCCCCCTTAGGAGCCCAGTCTGGAATGTATTTTTTTACTCATCCTTCCCCAGCGTTTACCGTTTTCCCATCTTTTACGGGGCGCCTTACGGCGACCCATCAGCGTTCTTGTTCTGTAACCCTGTACACTGTTTGTTTGTCTAATCTTGAACAGGCTTGTGCTGAAAACAAAGTTGCGTTGTACTTGTGCAATGACAATAAAGACCTATCCTATCCTATCCTATTCTTTTCTCTGGTACTGTTATCCAAGCATTCAAAAAACTGGTTATTCATCGTCTGCTCAAAAGACCTAACTTCCATTCTGACCACATGGTAAACTACCAGCTGGTGTCCCGCCTTCCTTTTATCTCGAAAATCCTCGAAAAAATTGTTGCACAGCAGCTAAATAAACACTTAGCTTCTAACAATCTATGTGAACCCTCTACGGACACAGCCTTTGCAAAAATGACTAATGACCTATTGCTAACTATGGATGCTGATGCATCATCCATGTTGCTGCTACTTGATCTTAGCGCTGCTTTCAATAGCGTAGATCATGATATTCTCTTAGAAGGTATCAAATCATGCATTGGTATGTCAGACTTAGCCTTTTCTTGGTTTAACTTCTATCTTAGTGCCAGGATGCAGTGCGTCTCCCATAACAATGTGACCTCGGAGTATGTTAAGGTAGTATTAGGAGTTCCCCTGGGTTCGGTTCTCGGTCCTGGAACCTTCAGCATCTACATGCTGACGCCAGGTGACATCATACGCAAATATGGTGGTAGCTTTCACTGTTAGGCTGATGACACCCAACTCTACATGCCCCTAAAGCTGACCAACACGCCGGATTTTAGTCAGCTGGAGGCGTGTCTTAATGAAATAAACAATAGATGTCCAGCAAACAGAAATGCTGATTATCGGTCTCGCTAATCACCGACACCTTTTTAATAATACCGCCTTAAAATTTGACAACCAAACAATTACACAAACAATTACATTTGAGTCATACATTAAGAGTGTTACAAAAACAGCATTCATTCATCTCTGTAATATCGCTAAAATGTGTCTTATTTTGTCCACCACCAACGCTGAGATCATTATTCCTGTGTTCGTTACGTCTCATGTCTATATGCAAGATGATCCCCTGCTGGTGTCAGGCTTTCCCCTGACAGTTTGTCTATGTTTTAGTTTTTTCCTCTGCATTTGTCTGTTTCCTCTGTGTTTAGTATCTCCGGTCTTTAGTTCCTGTCTAGTGCTCTTATTTTGTCAGCTTCCTGTCTTGTTCCCTGAGTGCTGTGTTCCTCCTTAGCTGCGGCTGATTGGCACCTGGCCACACCGTTGCCAATCAGCCTGCTCCTATTTGTACCTGCTTTGTCTAGTGTCAGTTGCTGGATCATTGTATTGTATTGTCGTTGCCACATGTCACTCTTGTCGTGCTACCTGTCGTGTCGTTTTGTTACAGTTACTACCTGTCATGCTACATTTTGTCCTGGTCGTTGTAGCGGTAAGCTGTTTCTGTTAGCATTAGTTATTTCTAGTTTTTCTGTTTGCTATCCAGTAGCTTCCATGCTAAAGTTCCTTTTTGTTTCCTAGCTTCCAGTGCTAGCTCCCTTAGGTCGTTATTCCGCCCACGTGCATGCTTTTTGTTTGTTCTTGTTTAGTTTTAACTAAATCATGTTTTCATATTCTATGCCTGCCTCCGTCTCTGCATCTTGGGGTTCAACAACAAATACCTCTGACAGCTGGTCCCACCATGCACTAGACTCTCACATTAAGGGACGGCGTGGCGCAGTTGGGAGAGTGGCCATGCGCAACCCAAGGGTCCCTGGTTCAATCCCAACCTAGTACCAACCTTGTCACGTCCGTTGTGTCCTGAGCAAGACACTTCACCCTTGCTCCTGATGGGTGCTGGTTAGCGTCTTGCATGGCAGCTCCCTCCATCAGTGTGTGAATGTGTGTGTGAATGGGTAAATGTGGAAGTAGTGTCAAAGCGCTTAGAGTACCTTGAAGGTAGAAAAGCGCTATACAAGTACAACCCATTTACCATTTACCATTAACCGTATCCACTTGGCATCCAGGGGGGTCAACTTTGATTGATTTAATTGATATTGCAATTAGCAGCTCTATAGTTATCATCACACTTTGCTTCATTGTTACCTTGCTGGGTTATGGCATTCTTTGTTCGATCCACAAAGCAACTCAATAAATGAACTGTACCTATATAATAGATTTATAACAATTATAATAAAATCACTCCTCAAAGTGCTACAGTGCATTTGAAGGCCTACTGAAATGAGATTTTCTTATTTAAACGGGGATAGCAGGTCCATTCTATGTGTCATACTTGATCATTTTGTGATATTACTATATTTTTGCTGAAAGGATTTATAGAGAACATCGACGATAAAGTTTGCAACTTTTGGTCGCTAATAAAAAAGCCTTACCTTTACTGGAAGTAGCAGACGATGTGCGTGTGACGTCATCGGTGTGAGGGCTCCTCACATCCTCACATTGTTTATAATGTGAGCCTCCAGCAGCAAGAGCTATTCGGATCGAGAAAGCGACAATTTCCCCATTAATTTGAGGGAGGATGAACGATTTGTGGATGAGGAAAGTTAGAGTGAAGCACAAAAAAAAAAAAGCGACTGCTCCAGGTGGCGGCAGTGTGACCGTTTCAGATGTAAATAGACACATTTTCTAAGATAATTCTGGAAGATCCCTTATCTGGTTGTTGTTTTAATAGTGTTTTAGTGAGATTGTAAAGTCATACCTGAAAGTCGGATGGCTGATGTGAACGCCATTGTCTCTCAGAGAAGCCAATGGAGGAGCCAAGATCACAGCTGCCTTTTTGAGCTGCAGGAGGAAGTCACATAATCCACTGAAGTCTCCGACTTAATATCACAATTTTCCCATCCAAAAACTTGCTGGTTGACGTAGAGAAACATGTTCGCTTGACCCCTCTGTGTTAAAGCTTCACAACAAACAAAGAAACACAGACTGTGTTTCGGTGCTAAAGGCAGCTGCAATCCACCGCTTTCCACCAACAGCATTTTTCTTTATACTCTCCATTATTAATTGAACAAATTGCAAAAGATTCAGCAACACAGATGTCCAAATTACTGTGTAATTATGCGATGAAACGAGACGACTTTTAGCCGTGTGTGGTGCTGGGCTAATATGTCCCCTCCAACCCGAGACGTCACAAACACGCGTCATTATTCTGCGACGTTTTCATCAAGAAACTCCACAGGAAATTGAAAATTGTAATTTAGTAAACTAAACCAGGCGTATTGACATGTGTTCCAATGGTAATATTTCATCATTGATGTATAAACTATCAGACTGCGTGGTCAGTTGTAGTGGGTTTCAGTAGGCCTTTAAAAACAACAATGCTAGAACCACAAATAGCTGCCACCAATGAGTAGAATAAATAGTAAAATAAAATAAAAACTACAACAGCCTAATAGCTAGAAATAGCACACATATCTAACAAAAGGCTTTTTTTAAAGAGTTGTTAACCCTTTTTTAAAAGCATCCACAGTCTGTGGTGCCCTCAGGTGGTCAGGGAGAGCGTTCCACAGACTGGGAGCGGCGGAGCAGAAAGCCCAGTCTCCCATCGCTTTGGCCTCGGAGGTTGGAGGAGGTTAACATGTCCGGAGTGAAGGTGTCATGTGGACGATTTGGGCGTGAGCAGTTCTTTGAGGTAGAGGGGGGCATTTCCATGGAGGCACTGGTGAGTTAGTAGGGAGACTTTGTATTCGATCCAGAGTGGAACATGAAGCCAGTGAAGGGATGTTCTTGCTGGGGATCCCGACAAAAAGTGAGTTGCAGTAGCCGAGCCTGGATATATAGTATGAATATCGGGAATGTTGCTGACTTTCCATCTGAAGAATACAAGCAATATTCCACTAATGCTGCTAGCATTAGTGTTCGAACGTCAGTGGCAGGTTTTGCAAATGTTTGAAAAGCTCCAGGTTCAAAAGATAGAGTCACCTTCTGGTGTAGTGGGTGTTAATTCAGAGTTCAATTCGGGGTGACTTTGTGAATTAATAGTGAGTCATAATCTTCCCGGATTAGGGAGTTCTGGGACATCCGATTTTGATGTTTTAATGCTGTCTATCTTTTCTCGCTTACTGTCTCTGGGGGATTTTTTTTGTTTCTTCAAAATTGCCGTTACTACCTTAACTCTGCAGCAAGACGAGACTGGGTTTAGAATGCTGGGCTGACTTTTACCATAACTGTATTGATTTCCTGCACAGGAACGCAGTTTACATAAAATTCAAATAGCGCAAATGTCTTTGCAGTTGACATGGGTTTTGCATAGAACAAAATTGTAACCCTGACTAAAGAAATACACCAAAAACCAAAATCCATTGTTCAAAGGCTGCTGGTTTACAGGAGGTATACAAGTATATCAGATTGCATCTAATTCTCTTCCCACGTTAACCAATACATGTTGCAGACTGTCATAATGTTCAGAAGCCCACTCCTTACTTGTACATTGTAGATGCTGTGATGATCATCTAATGATAATCTAATATATATGCAAATTCCCCACAGACAGTGGCAATAAGAATGATGCATTATTAATACACCTCTATGCCCAGCGGAGTTAAAGTCAAAGTTGGGCGATCACGCTGAACTTTAAAGGCCTACTGAAATGAGATTTTCTTATTTAAACGGGGATAGCAGGTCCATTCTATGTGTCATACTTGATCATTTCGCGATATTGCCATATTTTTGCTGAAAGGATTCAGTAGAGAACATCCACGATAAAGTTCGCAACTTTCGGTGCTAAGACAAAAGCCCTGCCTCTACCGGAAGTCGCAAACGATGACGTCACACGTGTGGGGGCTCCTCACATATTCACATTGTTTTTAATGCCTCCTACAAAAAGAGCTATACGGACCGAGAAAACGACAATTTCCCCATTAATTTGAGCGAGGATGAAAGATTTGTGTTTGAGGATATTGGTAGCGACGGACTACAAAAAAAAAAAAAAAAAACGCGATTGCATTGGGACGGATTCCGATGTTTTTAGACACATTTACTAGGATAATTCTGGGAAATCCCTTATCTTTCTATTGTGTTGCTAGTGTTTTAGTGAGTTAAATAGTACCTGATAGTCCGAGGTGTACGTCCACGGGTGTCTTGACGCCAATGTCTCAGGAGAGTCGACAGCAGCTTTATGGACGGCACAAGCTCAGCTTTTCTCCAATAAGAAGATACTTTTTACCACCATTTTCTCACCGAAACCAGCTGGTTGACATTCCGTCGTGATTCATGTTTGCTTGACCGCGCTCTGATCCATAGTAAAGTTTCACCTCCAGGAATTTTAAACAAGGAATCACCGTGTGTTTGTGTGGCCAAAGGCTAAAGATTCCCAACTCCATCTTTCTACTGTGACTTCTCCAATATTAATTGAACACATTGCAAAAGATTCAGCAACACAGATCTCCAAAATACTGTGTAATTATGCCGTTAAAGCAGACGACTTTTAGCTGTGTGTGTGTGCAGCGCTTATATTTCTTTAAAACCTGTGACGTCTTGCGTACACGTCATCATTACACGCCGTTTTCTAGACGAAACTCCCGAGAAATCTAAAATTGTAATTTAGTAAACTAAAAAGGCCGTATTGGCATGTTTTGCAATGTTAATATTTCATCATTGATACATAAACTATCAGACTGCGTGGTGGGTAGTAGTGGGTTTCAGTAGGCCTTTAATGAATATAAAAACACGCACTGAAAATAATTGGTGGCACTCATAACACAAGTATCAAAATGTGTCCAAACATAAGGCTGGAGAACTTCGATGAACTTTAAAAAGTTGCTTTCAAGCCAACTAGAGAATGTTAATGTAATTTCAGTCAAAATTCTGCACATCTGGCGAGAGAGTGTTCTGATCTGTGCTTCAGCACATCTGGAAGAGGTGGACCAGGGCACGGCCTGATTGCACGCACTTGTGTAACTGATGTGTTGATTCAGTTGTAATTCCACCAATAATTCATATTTATTCCATATGTGTATATGTTTGTTCCTATACATACCTATTTATGAGCAGTCTTTATTTTATTGTCATTGTGTGAACTTTGACACTGCGACCATGTCATTTTGTGTGGTTTTACATGCTTTCCCTTCAGTCAGCCACGCACTGCTGAGGAAGTATGTTGTTAAATATAAGAGGTGGGTAGAGAACCCCAAAATTGTACTTAAGTAAGAGTACCATTACTTTAGAAAAATATGACTCAAATAAAATTAAAAAGTAGTCAAAATTACTGAATTACTGAATGTCCCATTTCAAGAAAATATAGAAAAAGAAGAAGCTTATTGACTACGGTGTCGTCACAGACAACAAAGGCGGACACGTGCAATTTTTCAGGATTCATGCAGATCCCAAAATACAAATCAGCAGGTACCAGAAAGTAAGAAAAGTTGCTTTTGCATAATATTGCGAAACAAAACGCCAGATAATATGTCTTACCTTATACACACACCACAATAATACTCGTATGTTGAAGCACATCAAGCGGTGCGGCTTCATAGCTTACCAAAATCATACTAAAACATTTTGACAGATTTTTGAGCGCTTTGTTTAATGTTCAATATTCTCAATGGAACATATAAAATGTTGGTGTTGTTTACTTCAATCATATTGCCATTATAGTGCAGTCTACACGTATCTCTTATGTTTGACTGCCACCTACTGGTCACACTTATCATTACACCATATACCAAATAAAATTGCTTCGAGGTGGGTAAGCAAAACCAGAATTATTCCGTACATTAAGCGCACTGTCTTGTTTTGAGGAAAAAAATATGATTTTAAGTGTGCCTCTTGCTCCGGAACATACGGTACTTCAAAATACTGACCGAGTTCAGCTTCCTATAGCTGTACTTTGTGCTTGTTTGATTGGTGGAATGGTTTCAAACGTCACTATTGGTGAAATAAAGTCATGTGACAGTGCCAGTCGGAAGAAGTCTCTTTGACGAATTAATTTGTCTTTGCAAGCCCATCCATCCATTTTCTACCGCTTATTCCCTTATGGGGTCGCGGGTGGCGCTGGAGCCTATCTCAGCTACAATCAGGCGAAAGGCAGGGTACACCCTGGACAAGTCGCCACCTCATCGCAGGTCTTTGCAAGCCATAATCAACAAATTATAATTTTGATATAAATACATCTGAATGAAACTCAATGTATCTGAGTGAAACTAGTGTTTCTCCTCAAAAATACTCAAGTAGTAGTAAAAAGTATGTTGCGTTACAACGACTCTAACAAGTAAAATTTATCCAAAACGTTACTGAAGTCAATCAATCAATCAATCAATGTTTATTTATATAGCCCCAAATCACAAATGTCTCAAAGGACTGCACAAATCATTACGACTACAACATCCTCGGAAGAACCCACAAAAGGGCAAGGAAAACTCACACCCAGTGGGCAGGTAGAATTCACATTCAGTGGGACGCCAGTGACAATGCTGACTATGAGAAACCTTGGAGAGGACCTCAGATGTGGGCAACCCCCCCCCTCTAGGGGACCGAAAGCAATGGATGTCGAGCGGGTCTAACATGATACTGTGAAAGTTCAATCCATAGTGGCTCCAAGACAGCAGTGAGAGTCCCGTCCACAGGAAACCATCTCAAGCGGATCAGCAGCGTAGAGATGTCCCCAACCGATACAGGCGAGCGGTCCATCCTGGGTCTCGACTCTGGACAGTCAGTACTTCATCCATGGTCATCGGACCGGACCCCCTCCACAAGGGAGGGGGGGTCATAGGAGAAAGAAAAGAAGCGGCAGATCAACTGGTCTAAAAAGGAGGTCTATTTAAAGGCTAGAGTATACAGATGAGTTTTAAGATGAGACTTAAATGCTTCTACTGAGGTAGCATCTCGAACTGTTACCGGGAGGGCATTCCAGAGTACTGGAGCCCGAACGGAAAACGCTCTATAGCCCGCAGACTTTTTTTGAGCTCTAGGAATCACTAATAAGCCGGAGTCTTTTGAACGCAGATTTCTTGCCGGGACATACGGTACAATACAATCGGCAAGATAGGCTGGAGCTAGACCGTGTAGTATTTTATACGTAAGTAGTAAAACCTTAAAGTCACATCTTAAGTGCACAGGAAGCCAGTGCAGGTGAGCCAGTACAGGCGTAATATGATCAAACTTTCTTGTTCTTGTCAAAAGTCTAGCAGCCGCATTTTGTACCAACTGTAATCTTTTAATGCTAGACATGGGGAGACCCGAAAATAATACGTTACAGTAATCGAGACGAGACGTAACAAACGCATGGATAATGATCTCGGCGTCTTTAGTGGACAAAATGGAGCGAATTTTAGCGATATTACGGAGATGAAAGAAGGCCGTTTTAGTAACGCTTTTAATGTGTGCCTCAAAGGAGAGAGTTGGGTCGAAGATAATACCCAGATTTTTTACAGAGTCACCTTGTTTTATTATTTGGTTGTCAAATGTTAAAGTTGTATTATTAAATAGAGGTCGGTGTCTAGCAGGACCGATAATCAGCATTTCCGTTTTTTTGGCATTAAGTTGCAAAAAGTTAGCGGACATCCATTGTTTAATTTCAGTAAGACACGCTTCCAACTGACTACAGTCCGGCGTGTTGGTCAGCTTTAGGGGCATGTAAAGTTGGGTGTCATCAGCATAACAGTGAAAGCTGTAAATTTAGCATGTTACTACTCACCACTGTTTAATATAGATATACACACATACACACATACATACATATATATATATATATATATACACATATACATAGCATATATGTTATGATCCGCTGCCCAGGTCATATCATATTCTGGTTTTGTTCCGTTATTGTATTATAGTCTGCTAATGTTTGCCTTAGTGCCTTGTTTAGTCTGTTCCCATAGTAACGTATTATTTTCACCTGGCGCGGTTTCCAGACGCACACCTGTTTTTGTTAATCACTGCCTGTATTTAAGCCTGCCTACTTTGTTCTTTCTTTCTCACTTTCTAGTTAGTGTTTCACGCAGATTGTGTTACACTACAGTGACTTTTCCAATTCCATGTGTTTACTTGCTAACTTCCACGCTAAGCTTTTTGTTCCTCTAGCACACATTCTAGTAGCTTTTGTTTTCCCTTTTGTGCCTCATGCAAGTTTTTTCTGTTTCCTAGTCTGTTTTATTTATTAATAAATCATTATTTCTTACCTCCACGCTGTGTCGTTGCCCGACTGCATCCTCGAAAGAACGAACCTGCATCACCATGCCGGAATATATATATATATATATATATATATATATATATATATATATATATATATATATATATATATATGTATACAGACATATATATACATATACATACATACATACACATATATTTATATATATATATATACACATATACATACATACGGATATATATAATATATACATATACATACATATGTATACATATACATACATATATACACATATATACATACATACATACATACACATATATACATACATACATACATACATACACACACATATATATATATACATACATATGTATACATATACATACACACATACATACATACATTCATACATATATACATATGTATGTATACACATTTTATACATATAGACACACACAGTGTGTACAAGTAACGGGTGTGTTGCATATCATATAGGATATATATCAGTTACATTTTATGTTTTGGTATTAAATAATACCAAAACGCATCAACTGAATTTGTATTAATCAGCCCTGTAAGTCATCCCAGGTATGATATTATAAAAGGATGTTGCTGAATAGACAATTTTTCTAATATTTTTTAAATTTCTGACCGTCCAAATATGTTGAAACGTACACGTAGGAGGGAGGGTTCTCGTCTGTCCATCCTGTTTCTGTGCAGGGCAAGCACTGGTCTGCCACAGACGTGCGTGATACTGTGTGTGTTCGGTGTGCTCTTTGTAGTGCAGGTCTTGACCCCAAAAAGCAGGAGACAGCAGGCCACGTGCAAGCAAATGAGATTTTAATGTCCAAATGCATCAAGCAAACAGAGTGCGTAAAGGTCACGCACAAAAAAAGCTCAGGGAAAGCTGTGCATCAAACAAAGGCAAGCTGGATTGGAGAGCGAACAAAAAAACCACAATCCAATGTGGGAAAAAATGATCCACATACTGTGTGTGTTCCTCCAATATACAAAACCCCCCACCAAACCCATGCAAGGATTTCACTACCAACAACTAAGGGAGAGTAGCTTAAATTGTTCTCTAGTGCTCATTAACAACAGGTGAGAAAAATTAACACCAACAACCCAAAGGTGAGGAGGGAAGCGTTTCGAAGCAGGGTAACTACAAAATACAACTTAAATGGAAGTGGAACCAAAAATGTAGTCCGAAACACAAAGTGAACCCCAAAAAACAACAGAAAGACACCCATAAACTAAACAAAGAACAACCTGATTAAACAGGTTTTAACAGTGCGAGTTTGCGCGTACGTTTCAAACATGCAAAGTCTTGCTCCCAAACGGGGATGAGTTTTGATAAATCACATTGCGTGTGTTAAATAATAATATGTGCAACTTTTCCTCCCAGAATTGTGGGCATTTTTATAATTACCATATACTCTTCTCATTGTCACCCATGTGCCACTGGGTCATCATTGTCACCGACGTCCCACTGGGTGTGAGTTTTCCTTGCCCTTATGTGGGCCTACCGAGGATGTCGTAGTGGTTTGTGTTGTGGTTTGTGCAGCCCTTTGAGACACTATTGATTTAGGGCTATATAAATGAACATTGATTGATTGATTGACTCTGCATGTTAATGAAGAGAGACGCAAAATGGATTATTTTGCTCACTTAACAGACACAACCCACTTTGAACACGTTTATTAGATCAGCTTTGCGTGTGCAAACCTTTAGTAAACTAAACCCTTTGTGTCATATGAGGCACATAGAGGCAACATGCTCTCTGAGGTGCGCGCCGGAGCAATTGGGCACTGCTCATGCCCAAAATAAAATCCCATCTGAACTCTGTACAAATGTTTTTTTAATATTCTGAAGGATTTTGCAACGTAACTCTGAGTGACAGGTGTCGACAAGCGGTCACAACAGATAAAACAACGTTCGTCAACACTCTTTAATTATTGGGACGCTTTATGTTGGAAATTGGGTCAAAGAAATTAATTAATTAACCAGTAATTTTACAGTACAAATGAATTTACCATAAAAACTATTTTTTCAATTGGTGACAACAGAGGAAATCTCCATATCTTCCCTACCCTAAGAGTTGTTTGCGAGTCCGCCATTGTAGTCCGACACTATAGTCAGTAAGTTCGTTCTTTTTCTCTATCCTCTTGTTGTAGGGCAGCCTGGCTTATACATGCACATGCATCCTCCGCTGCTGCCATTTGTAATGGCAGATGTGAATGAGAGTGTGTAATGTCAAAGTGAAATCAGAATCAGAATCAGAAATACTTAAATAATCCCCGAGTGGAAATTAAGATGTAAATAGGAGGTTTGGTTGTAATGTGCGAGTATGTGAGGGCATTTTATGACGGTTCTTAAATTTGATTACATGCTATAGTATAAATGTTATTGTTATAATTTAATGTTTATATATATTTTTAGTTCAGGTAACCAGGGACTGCAATTTGTAAAAGAACTGTTAAGCTATAATCTGGTGCAGAACATATCTGTCTTTGAGTCCAATGACTGTGCATTCTCCCTTCAAATAAAGACTAAACTATTCTAAACTAATACAAAGTAGCGTATAGTTTGTTCTTATATCAGTCAGTAGACTCGCTACGGAAGCGCTAGAAACTACCGGTACAACAAAGATGATGGGTAGACGACGCTGTTGAAGTGGAGGCACGTAAATAAGACCCGCTCACAAAATGGCGCATCCTGAAGAGATGTTTAAAGATGCTTTTAAAATATAATCTATGCAATATTTTGACCAAATAACCACCTTTACATGTTATGTAGACCTCAAGGAAGTCTTTTAAATGTAGGAAAAAACATAATATGACCCCTTTAAGTTAGGCAGTGGGATGGCCATTTTGACATTCTTTGACTTTTTTATAAATTATATTCACAAAAATAATGCAATAAGCCTAGCGGTAAAATATATTTCAATGAAAATACACAGGCCAAGAAAAAAGTTGGGGTCAGCTCATTGGACACTCCTAACTTAAATTGTTTTGTACCTACAAACTAATTGCACAGTAGTCATGCTGTGAATTAGTAGCTAAACAGAGCGTTAGTCATGTTCGGTTCACATGTCTGCAATCCTTAAAAACTTAAAGCAAAGCAAAAAAAGAAACAGGTACTTAGTAGGGTTGTACGCTATACCGGCATTAGTATGTCATTGCTGGTTTTACAAGCAGACTAGCATGTTCGGCAGCGCACAATCGCAGAGTACTTACAAGCAGACAGTGAGTAGACGGAAAAGGGAGAATGGAGGCATTGTGGCCTAAAAACTTACAATAAAGTTATATATCACTTATATCACTGAAACGCCCACCGGAAGAGGTGCTTTAAGACATGGCTATCCAGCTAGCAGCTAAAGTCCAACCGCTGTCGGCAGTGTTTTAGATACTTCTAAATCACTAATCCTAATGAAGTATCATCCCTACGGGACGAGGAATAACTTAACATGCTTCACTACACACCGTAGCTCACGAGCATCAAAATGTAAACAAACACCATTGTTGGATTGACATTTGACATCCACTGTAATGATACTAAGTACAGGAGTGATACCACTATGAGTGTGTCAATATTTTGTGGCATCACATCTTTTTTCGTTTTTTTTTTCATTTATATTATGTTGACTCAGGAAATATGTCCATGTACACACGAGAACTTTGAATATGACCAACGTATGATCCTGTAACAACTTGGTATCGGATTTATACCTAAATTTGTGGGATCATCCAAAACTAAAAAAAGTCTCCAAACAACAGAAGAATAAGTGATTATTATATTTTAACATAAGAACTCTGCGATGAGGTGGCGACTTGTCCAGGGTGTACCCGCCTTCCGCCCGATTGTAGCTGAGATAGGCACCAGCGCCCCTCGCAACCCCAAAGGGAATAAGCGGTAAGAAAATGGATGGATGGATAGGTAGAACTTGTTAAAAGAGAAAGTAAGCAGATATTAACAGTAAACGAACAAGTAGATTAATAATTCATTTTCTACCACTTGTCCTTAATGTTGACAAAATAATAGAATGATAAAGAACACAATATGTTACTGCATATGTCAGCAGCTAAATTAAGAGCCTTTGTTTGCTTACTTACTACTAAAAGACGAGTTGTCTCGTATGTTCACTAATTTATTTAAGGACAAACTTGCAATAAAAAACATATGTTTAATGTACCGTAAGATTTTTTGTTAAAATAAAGCCAATAATGCAACTTTTTGTGGTCCCCTTTATTTAGAAAAGTATTGAAAAGTATCGATATAACTTTAGTACCGGTACCAAAATATTTGTTCGGGACAACACGAGTACTAAGCCTAGCCAAACAAATGTAAACTAAAGCAGGTAGACAGCGCTACATAAAAGGGTGTGATTAGTGGCAACAGCAAGTGGGGACACTAATCACTGAACAGAAACCGGTGTGTAAGATCAGCGCCCTTAGTAAGAGTACTGAAACAGAAACAGACTCAAACTGGAGAACCACAACAAAAAAAAAAGAAGATATGACCTGCTCTGACAGGTCATGACACCGTTTCTGACTTGAATCCCGCTTCCTCCAATCAAGTCACTGCTGGGCAAGACTTTGCCCCCATGGTTGCCCACTCATGGATGCGTCACTGAGATGCCAACCTATGACCCGTGACCTGTGACTTCGACCAGCACAGTGGCTGAGAGAAGGTTAAATGCAGTAACAAATTTCAGTTTACATTGACATAAATGAAGTCGAATTCTTCGTCTAAAAGTACAAGTTTTGCAATGGTCCCCTTTCCACCCTTTCCAGATCTCCTTTGTTGCAACAGCGTGACGGAGTGTCAGCAGACATCAAATCCACAGTGTGCTTATGTGTGCGGTGTCAACAACAAGACTGATCCCTTCGCCCACATTCTGTCAACTGTGACGGACATCAAACAGCACAGTGACCACCCTTGCCCACTGTTGCCTTTTCACCTTTCAAACGTGCCGTATTGACGCCAGCCATTGTGTGCGCTGTTGTATTAAAAGTCTTAAATGTCAAAAATACTTTTTCTCTCCCTTGCGTCGATATTATTTGCTGACAACAAACATAACTCATCTGTGTGTGTGTGTGTGTGTTTGTTACATAAGACATAATTTAAAATGATCTCAGTGGGAAGAGGGTGGGATATAATGTGGCATGTTCCAAAGTTAGCGCCCTCTACGCTATGGTTGGCTGAATGTGGGACACAATTAAATCAATAACTCTTTAAATAATTGCTTAAATGTGTCATTGATTCATTGTAGTTGTGATTGAATACATGAATGTGTTATTAAATGTCTCAGTAAGTAATTTATTATAAAATCATAATTAGTTATTTAATTAATTTAATTTAATTTAAAATTACTCCACAATTTATAAATATTTTTCACGATTTAATAGCAGTGGAAGAGTGGCCGTGCGCAACCAGAGGGTCCCTGGTTCAATCCCCACCCAGTACCAACCTCGTCATCTCCGTTGTGTCCTGAGCAAGACACTTCACCCTTGCTCCTGATGGCACTGGTTAGGGCCTTGCATGGCAGCTCCCTCCGTCAGTGTGTGAATGTGTGAATGTGGAAGTAGTATCAAAGCGCTTTGAGTACCTTGAAGGTAGAAAAGCGCTATACAAGTACAACCCATTTATCATTTATCATTTATTTCATGGTTTAAATAACGTTTGACACATTTAACTATTTAAAATTAGATTTATACAAACTTTATTGATCCACAAGGAACAATTGTTGCACACAGTAGCTCAGTTACAAATGACAGAAAGGATTGATCGATTTAAACTTTTATTAGTAGATTGCACAGTTCAGTACATATTCTGTACAATTGATCACTAAATGGTAACACCCGAATACGTTTTTCAACTTGTTTAAGTCAAGGTCCACGTTACGGGTGGAAAGGAAAATGCAGGTGCAAGTAGACCATGATAGCAATATAAAATATAACATGTATTATTTACATATTATACATACAGTGTAAATTATATAATATATACAATATAACAAATAACACATGCACCTGGGGATAGGTTGATTGGCCACACTAAACAAATTGGCCCTAGTGTGGGATTTTGAGTGTGAATGTTGTCCGTCCATTGAGCCTTGTACAGGGTGTCCACCGCCTTCTGCCCGAATGCAGCTGAGATGGGCTCCAGCACCCCGCGCAACCCCAAAAGGGACAAGCAGTAGAAAAATGGATGGATGGATATATTTTTAAAAATTGTATTCATTTAATTACTTGATCTTATACCATCTGTCCCGTATAAGATTGAGTAATAAATGACATTTTATTCATTTAATTTAATTACTTAATCAATGTCACACTTGATAAAAGGATTGGACTCAGATGCCGAGTTGGGACTTTAGACAGGCTTTATTTTGACAACTTCCTTTTACCTCCAAAGTCAAGAAATAACAATATCTATAATCACAAAAAAACTACTCGGCGAAAAGGTTCCAGAAAAAAAAGGAACAACCGAAAATCACTCCGAACGGAGGAAAACACAAAAGTAAAGACGAACAGTAATTGACGCCGTATATGCTATAAAAAGTATTTGATAAAAAACGCTCCAACAGGAGGACCAAAACAACAGCTATGAACATTTCTACACTACCTAATCTAATAAAGTTTTAACAAAACTAGTCACTCAAAAAGTTGAGGAATGAATGAAAAAATGTTAACTGAAACTTACCACTGCGGCTGAATAACGAAATAATCAAAATCACTCTGCTGAGGAGGAAGAAAGGAAAACTCAAAATATTCACAAAGGGGTTCAGGATCAAGGGACATAAGCACGAGACAAGGCAAGGCATGGACAAGGACATGGACGCTAGAGAGCACGAATAAACGAGACAATCTGGCACGGAACAAAGGAAGGAGTGAGCTTATAAAACACATGAAAGTAAGAGGGAACCGCTGGAAACAATCAGAGAACAGGGATGACGTCAGACTGATGACACAAAAGGAAGGGCAAGTGACCTGAAACGAGAGGAGAGCTACTTTTCAAATTAAAACATGCAAACCATAAGACAGAAAAACCCAAAACAAGACATCCCTCACCCCGGTGTGACAATCTTACACCATTAGTCCCGTCTGCGATGTGGTGGCGACTTGTCCAGGGTGTACACTGCCTTCCGCCCGATTGTAGCTGAGATAGGCACCAGCGCCCCCCGCGACCCCAAAGGGAATAAGCGGTAGAAAATGGAGGGATGGATGGCATTTGTCCCGTGTCGGTGGGCAGATCCTAACACGTGATTGAGTCCACGTGCAATAATTTGTAGTGGTTTAGTTTTAGCCCCGCCTGTCATGTCTTGTTGATCATGTCTTGTTTGGCTATGTTCTGTTGACCTTTGGACTTTTTAAGTTCCTGTTTTTTTCACTCCCTGTTTTTTCACTATGACTACCAATCAGTTCACCTGTCTTCACAACTCACGCACCTGTTTTCAATCACCACATCATTATTTAAGCCTGTCATTTTCTGTTGGTCGTCCTGTTGTCATTGTGTTTGTTTCATGCTTTTTTCTTGCCACAGTAAGTCTTTCTTGTTTTATGCAAAGTCAAGTGTGTGTTTTTTTATTATTCAAACCACAGTTTAATGCGTTGTTTATTTCATGTTTCATGTCCCAAGTTGTTTTTGCGCGCCTTTTGTTTGTACCTTTTTTTAGTCAATATTAAATCATGTTTTTACCTACATGCCATGTCCCGAGTAGTCTGTCTGCCTTCCTGGGAGAACAACCCCGCAGCAAGCTGCGATCCTCCATTGTGGCACCGCCCACTGACATTTACAGGTGAGTTTGACAGCTAAAATATATACTGTATATATATATATATATATATATATATATATATATATATATATATATATATATATATATATATATATATATATATATATATATATATATATATATATATATATATATATATATATATATGTGTTTGAATAATTACATTAATTAAATGTACTGGGTTAAAACATCCATAAGTCCCAAAGAGGTGTTGGGAGGAACACACCTGCACCAAGGCACAGGTGAAGGCGTGTCAGGCAGCAATGCCCAGCAGGTAGACTATTAACCTGTATTTCTTAAACATGATTTAAAATCTCATTAAAATTGGATTGAATTCAATTATTAATTAAATCAGGAAACAATTAATCAAATAATGTAATATTAAATTAAGTCATGAAATAATTAAAATGATCAATTAAAAATGTTATAATTAAATCTAATTTTACGTTCAAAAAATCAATGACGCATTTAATATCATATGTATTTAATTCCAATTATCCATTAAACATGCGTGGTGGTCAAGCGTTGTCTCTTCTCGATGGGTCATTTAGCATTTCACGGACAAAAATTAAGTCTATTTTTTACTCAGACAGTGTACGCGCTGCTTCCTGTGCAACAGCCATCTTGGCTAAATTTACCACCACTGTTTTTTGTTTTTTTTTTACTTACGGGAAGAAGTCAGGTAACAGAATACAAGCTATTGAAGGAAAGCTTTCCAAGCCAAAGACCTCCAAGCTGATGGAGAGGGAGCATTGACCCCCTACTTATGCATCTTGTATAACATTTTAATTGTGTTTTGAAATAAACTGTTCCAAAAAGGAACCTTGTTATTGTGCAATACTAAAATATTCAAATAATACAGTACAGTGCCACTAATTGCTAGTTAGCAAATAACATCCTAATTTTTAGCTGGCAGCTTGCGCTACTAATCGCTAGCTGGCAATTAGAGCACTAATTGTTAGTTATCTTACATGCTAACATAAATACAATAATGTAAGGATTCATTTTTTAATTTATTTTAAAACTGCAAGGTATAGTGAGTAGGCTGGCCAGGCCACTAACATTTATAAACTACAGTGTATTGGATAAATATTTTTGTGTATTTAAACACATGCAAATTAGTGCAAACATTTTCAGGGGAAATATACAAATATATATACATTAATAAAAAAAAAAGTCTAATCAACCAAAAAGTTCATGACCCCCCTGCAGAACCTCTGCAGACACCCTGTTGAAAACTTCTTCTCTCCTCATTTAAAGGTCTACTACCACAGACCACACAGTCTGATAGTTTATACATCAATGATGAAATATTAACATTGCAACACATGCCAATACGGTCAGTTTAGTTTAGTAAATTGCAATTTTAAATTTCCAGCAGATTTCTTGTTGAAAACGTCGCAGAATGATGACACGTGCGCGTGACGTCACAGACTGTCAGGAAATATTAGCCAGCACCAATTGCGGCTAAAAGTTGTCTCTTTTCATCGCGCAATTAAACAGTATTCTGGACATCTGTGTTGCTGAATCTTTTGCAATTTGTTCAATTAATAATGGAGAAGTCAAAATAGAAAGATGGAGTTGGGAAGCTTTAGCCTCTAGCCACACAAACACACAATGATTCCTTGTTTAAAATTCCCGGAGGTGAAGCTTTACTATGGATCAGAGCGGTCAAGCGAACATGGATCTGGACCACTTGTCAACCGGCAGTTTTCGGAGAGAAAATTGTGTTAAAAAGTCGCCTCTCACCGGAGATCTGTGGAGTTTGCGCCGTCCTTGTATCTGCCGTGACTTCCCTCAGACACTGGCCTCAAGACACCCGTGGACACACCCCTCCGACTATCAGGTACTATTTAATCTCACTAAAACACTAGCAAGACAATAGAAAGATACGGGATTTCCCAGAATTATCCTAGTAAATGTGTCTAAAAACACATTTACACATTTTTTTTAACTTTCTTTTTTTCTTTTTTTAGTCCTTCGCTATCAATATCATCATCCACGAATCTTTCATCCTCGCTCAAATTAATGGGGAAATTGTCGTTTTCTCGGTCCGAATAGCTCTTGCTCCTGGAGGCTCCCATTATAAACAATGTGAGGATGTGAGGAGCCCTCACCCTTGTGACGTCATCATCTGCGACTTCCGGTAAAGGCAAGGCGTTTTTATCAGCACCAAAAGTTGCGGTCTTAATCATCGATGTTCTCTACTAAATCCTTTCATCAAAAATATGGCAATATCGCGAAATGATCAAGTATGACACATAGAATGGACCTGCTATCCCCGTTTAAATAAGAAAATCTCATTTCAGAAGACCTTTAATGTTGAACAATCAGTCAGTTGACACTGTGAGTTATTGGTTTTAGTGTGTGAACCTTAGTTAGGTTAAATGAAGGCTTGATTGACCAAGTGCATTTCTAATTAGTTCATTAAAAGCTCAAGTCGCATCGCTCTCAGTGATTTAGTCCTTTTTCAACTATTTCAGTTGCAGCGTGAGTGGGGGCACCTGCATATTTTAAACCCCCTGTTGCCGTCTTGCCGCCCTCATTAACCGGAGCCGATTGGAAATGAACACACACCCGTGACACTAGGAACTAAATGTCTGTTTGACATACATTGATGTTAAAGCACTGTAATATTTGTGATGGATAATCTATATCAGAAATGTCAAATGGAAATAATTAGCCTTAAAAGGCCATTACCGCTAAGATGACCATTGGAAAGGATCTGATTGGTCTACGATGTCGCCATCACCAGGATGACAGGATGAAGATTCTCCATGGTGACTTCCAGTGTCATGAAGAGGTATCTATTGAGGCATAAGGGTCTTGTTATTTTCCCAGCAGGCACCTCATTAGAGCCCCCATGACCTTTCACAATTGAACAGACAATTAGTCGCCTGGCACTTTGAATGCAGAAACCCTTCAGCAGCAGTTTTTTTTTTGGGGGAGGGGGGGGGGGTTCACCAAAGGGAGTATGTAATGGTTTGTTTTTAGCTTTGGTTTTGGATTAATTTCAAACAGCCTCATTTACACATTGTTATTGTTGTAGCAATGAGCTAACATGCAAATGGTGGACCCATAATGGCTGAATTATCTCCACCTCTGTTATCATGCCCTGCCTTTGTCCTTGCCAGCTATTTTACATGTCATTAGCACAAAAAGCATTTACCAGTCTCTTGAAAAAAAAGGCTGATGACCGAATGCAGACAACCTTCACACAAAACATGACCACAATTTGTGGAGGATTGGGATTTTGTCCACATGGGTCTTTTTCCATTTGGCCAAATGGTACTAGCGATGCACAACGATTTCTTTGTTTGGACCAAAAAATATGCAAAGGTACATTTTAAAAAGTTGTTGAAGGGTCATCAGGAGTGTTTCATCTAATTATAAATCAAAACACAAATACATTTAAGGTTAAAATCATACACAGTACATTATATGTTTGTATAATGGCAAAAGTTAGACCTTACTGATCTTTCAAGGATTGATAAGATTGATTAAAAGGTAAATTTAGAAGAGAAAAAAATGGCTATAGTGGAATCAGAGAGGGTTTGGATTAAACCAAACCATGCACATGAAGTGCAAAAACATAAGTCAAGACAAAACACGTGTTCTGGAAAAATAAGCTTACAGAGTAGCACTAAAACCTGCAAGGTCAAACTCTCAGAATTCAAATGACACAACTTAAGTGAACTCAGCTTTTTTTTTTTAGGTTTTTTTGTACAGCAAAATAAGCTCAATATGGCTAAAAAACACAACAACTACTCAAAATACCCTTGGTCAGGCCCTGTGTCTAAATAGTAAAAAATCCTAAGAAAAAAGCCTGAATCCAGATGTTGATCTAAATCAGTGTTTCTTCACCATAGGGGCCCAGTGTTGGCCACGAGGGCTCCCGAGTGGGCCGCCAAAAAACATCTGTTGCTAAATTGTGATCCGTATGGGCTGCAGCAGTACTCAGTTGTAGTACACTTTTCCACCACATTTGGCAGTAATGACAATCTCAAACTTACGAAATCTGGAGCTAAAGTCCGAGAAAATTCCCTAAATGCAAAAATTTTGACTTAGAAGGTGAAGCTGTATTTTCATTTGCACTTAAATTTTGTTCAGAAACATATTCATTATTGTTATTTTTTGTATTCATTTAGTCAGACTCAACTTATTTCAGCACTGCGTAATTGTAAGTACACTCACTTTTCATCAGTTTTATGAGTCCCTTACTTTGCAGTATAATTGATATTTTTTTGTAATCAGTCTGACATAAGCCTTGTTAATACTATTTGTGATTATTGTCACATGGTTTATATGTCATTTGACAAGGTTTATCCTGTAAGTAGGATGGATATAGTTATTGAATACGATGAAATCTGAATCTGAGGTTCGACTATCCGGCGTTGCCTCCTCTCCAGTACACCTGAATAAACCTTACCGGGAAGGCTAAAGAGTGAGATCCCACGATAGTTGGAACACACCCTGCGATTCGCCTTCTTAAAGATAGGAACCTCCACTCCGGTCTGCCAATCCAGAGGTACCGCCTCCGATGTCCACGCATTGCTGCAGAGTCTTGTCAACTAAGACAGCCCCACAGCATCCAGAGCCTTAAGGAACTCCGGGCCTTGCCATCATATTATTTCCAGAAATTCGCTGGCTGTGATTTACAATATCACCATATTAATGAGCAAATTAGCATGACCATTAATGATGACTGGGGGCGGAGTAGTGGGAGGAACTCACGATTCACCCAAAGGTGTGATTTGTAATTGTCACGGCGGGGTTGCATCTTTATGCGGGGTCGTTCTCCCAGGAATGCAGACGGACTACTCCGGACAAGGCGTGCAGGTAAAAACATGATTTAATTGTCAAAACTCAAGAAAGGTCCAAAAAAACGGAAAACAATGCGAAGGCACTATGCGCTGATCACACTTGGAGCTAAAGCAAATACTTAGCATAGACTATGGCAAGGAAAACTTACAAGCTTTGGCATGAACAAACAAAACTTACGTGACTATTGCATACAGCAAACAATGACGCCAGGCCGACTGACCGGCAAAGGCAGGCTTAAATAATGCTTCTCATTAGTGCTCGGCAGCAGGTGAGTGGGCGAACACTAATCAGAGACAGGTGGAAATAATAAGTAACCATGGTAACAAGAACCAATGGAGTCCAAACTAACAGAACATAAGAAAACATGATCTGGACCACGGATCATGACAGTAATAAGTAGGGTGTGCAGGAATGTGCGCAGCATGCTTTTACAAATCCGAATCATTTACGTTTATATGTGTGTATGTACATTCTGAGGTATGTACCTACTCAGTGTTTTGCATGGGAGTTTTATAAATGAGGCCCCAAACTCTGCACTACAGGTGATGTCAAAATGCGACGACAGCTCCACCGATGCTCTTACCGATCAAGTACAGAGTAAAATCAGGCTGGCATCAGCAATACAGATCCAATACTTGATGCACATAGACTAATGTGTCTGCTTGATGCACATAGACTAATGTATCTGGTAAAATGTATTAAGTATTACATTTTAAGTGTTGCTGCTCTCAGGCAATCATCATGAAACGATATAAAATCACAGGGTGAAACAAATGATGGCGCTATTCTGCACTAAATGTGTTATCTTATTTATATTTACCGTATTTTTTGGACCATAAGTCGCAGTTTTTTTCATATTTTGGCCGGGGGTGCGACTTTTACTCAGGAGCGACTTATGTGTGAAATTATGTGTTTGTGCATAACTCCTTGTCAAACACAAGCAGATTTTAGCGAAATTGAATGGATTTGTGACGGCATCCGGCAATAATAGAAGCACTGCGTATATTTAGCGTTTTAATGCGGAATGGCAACGACATGTCAGTGGCATTCCACAGCCGGTGAAAATGGATACAATGGCTAGAATAACAAATGAAAAGAGTCCGGCGGGGCACGTTCGCTGGTCCGCTGCCTTTTTGCATTCAGTGGAAATTCAGGGTGAGGCTTTTTGGCAGGCTGTTCCACAGGTGGGGGCCAGAGACACTAAATGCCACCTCACCGTGGGTCCTTGTTCAGGTATTTAGTGAAGATAAAAGGCCAGTGCCAGAGGATCTCAGAATACGGTAAAAACAGGTCAGATATATAAGATGGCAAAAGGCCATTAAGACATTTAAAAATGAATAATGCAGGTTTAAAGTAGACCCTGAAGCGAACAGGGAGCCAATGCAGCGACTTTAAAACTGGTGTAATGCGCTCCTTCCTTCTCGTCATATTCAGAACGCGTTCAACCAAGTCTGGTATCGGCGGCATTGATATTTCAGTATCGATCCGCACATCCCTATTAATTGGTCTAGAGCAGGGGTCACCAACGCGGTGCCCGCGGGCACCAGGTAGCCCGTAAGGACCAGATGAGTAGCCCGCTGGCCTGTTCTAAAAATAGCTCAAATAGCAGCACTTACGAAATTTTTAATTCTAAGAAAGACAAAACTCAAATAGAATTTGAAAATTTAAGAACATATTTTAAAGACTTGGTCTTCACTTGTTTAAATATATTCATTTATTTTTTTACTTTGCTTCTTATAACTTTCAGAAAGACAATTTTAGAGAAAAAATACAACCTTAAAAATGATTTTAGGATTTTTAAACACATATACCTTTTTACCTTTTTAATTCCTTCCTCTTCTTTCCTGACAATTTAAATCAATGCTCAAGTATTGTTTTTTATTGTAAAGAATAATAAATACATTTTAATTTAATTCTTTATTTTAGCTTATGTTTTTTCAACAAAGAATATTTGTGAAATATTTCTTCAAACCTATAATTAAAATTCAAAAAAAATATTTGGGCAAATCTAAAAAATCTGTAGAATCAAATTTAAATGTTATTTCAAAGTCTTTTGAATTTCTTTTAAAATGTTTGTTCTGGAAAAGCTAGAAGAAATAATGATTTGTCTTTGTTGGAAATATTAAAAAAAATAACTTAGATTTATTGCACGCTTTTCTAAACACTCAAAGCGCTCACAGAGAAGTGGGACTCAACATTCATTCACACCTGGTGGTGGTAAGCTACACCAGTAGCCACAGCTGCCCTGGGGTAGACTGATGGCTTGATCCAATTTGTTATATATTATAACAAAGTGCAGATTGGATTTTAACCTATTTAAAACATGTCAACAAAATTCTAAAATTAATCTTAATCAGGAAAAATTACTAATGATGTTCCATAAAGTCTGTTTTTAATTTTTTCAAAAAGATTCAAATTAACAATTTTTTCTCGGAATTTTTTTCGGTGGAGTTTTCTATTTTAAAGAGTCAAAATCGAAGATAAACTATGTTTCAAAATTTAATTTTCATTCTTTTCGTGTTTTCTCCTCTATTAAACCGTTCAATTAAGTGTTTTTTTCATCATTTATTCTCTACAAAAAACCTTCTGTAAAAGGAAAAACATGTACGACACCCATTTTTTATACATATAGATTTATTTATTAAAGGTAAATTGAGCAAATTGGCTATTTCTGGTAATTTATTTAAGTGTGTATCAAACTGGTAGCCCTCCGCACTAATCAGTACCCAAGAAGTAGCTCTTGGTTTCAAAAAGTTTGGTGACCCCTGTTCTAGAGTATTTTTGAACAATGGTGTTATTATGAAAATGACATAGCATGTCACACTCATAACTAATTGCATAGTCACCTTATGTAAAACAGGAAAGCTAAGTGTAGAAGTCGCTATCTTGCGGTTACACAGATGCACGTCAAAGTAGCCGAGCTTGAGAGTTTTCAACAGGTTTATTGTTTTTCAACACCACCATCAAAATATTTAGCTTTCTTTTATTTTTTGGACTTTCCAGTCTCTCTCCCAACTTCCTCCTCTCCTGCACCCGGCCGCTGTTAAAGACAACGGATGATTATTTTAACACGTACCACCTGTGCAATCTAATCATCTGCCAGCTGTGTCTCTCCGTCAGCACATGCCACGCCCCCTTCCGATGGCGCTCTGCTTCAGCCCCATGGCCAGAGGCGTTGACTTTTACTCCTGCGGTGCGCTGATCACAATCCCATTCCACACTTAGATTTTAAAAAGGTTTTCATTCAAGCAGCATATCTGAAGTGTCCCTTCTGCATACTTTAATATTTCTGTATGCTGCCTCTGCTGTTGAAAAATGTTTAAATGTTACATTTTAATGTTGGCTGTACTGAAAACATGATACAAGTTGTTGACCCTATGCTGGTCGTGTTTTTTTTGTCTGTTTTTTTTTCTGTAATGGCCGAAAAAAAAAAAAAAAAATTGGGGAATTGGAGTAGGACATAGAAAACCCCCTTAAATATACTCCTCGTTAAAATGTATACATACAGGGGGAGCTCCACAAACCACGTTAAACCCAGATTCCGATCTAACAAAGGTCTTAACTCATTCTCCTTCTATGCCACATCAATGTGGAATACACTCCCAACAGGTGTAAAAGAAAGTGCATCTCTATATTCCTTCAAAACCGCTCTAAAACAACACCTCCAGGCAACTTCAACCCTTTACTAATGCCCTCCTCCATTTACATCCCATCTCCCTGGATTATAAATAACCTAATGTAAATAATCAAATGTACTTCTAATGTATTTACTTGCCCTTATACTATCTGAACTCACTATGTTCTCTGCTGGCTGGACATATCCTACTAAGTCAGACCTACACTGTTTCAATGTCCATTTCTCTGTTGGTGCAATTGTTGATGACTGAAGTACTGATATCAACCAAAGCTCCTCATCCCACCCCCCCGGACTGTAAATAATGTAAATAATTCAATGTATGTATTATGATGATTAACCTGTGTGATGACTGTATTATGCTGTTGGTATATATTTGTACCATGAATTGATTAACGTGGACCCCGACTTAAACAAGTTGAAAAACTTATTCGGGTGTTACCATTTAGTGGTCAATTGTACGG
Organism: Nerophis ophidion; assembly: GCF_033978795.1. Lineage (NCBI taxonomy): Eukaryota > Metazoa > Chordata > Actinopteri > Syngnathiformes > Syngnathidae > Nerophis > Nerophis ophidion. Next base: position 60,514,775 of record NC_084614.1, read on the forward strand.
AATATGTACTGAACTGTGCAATCTACTAATAAAAGTATCAATCAATCAATCAATCAATCAAAATTCATAGAGAAATTAAGAAAAATGCAAACACATACAAAATTAATCCAGGATCGATACCAATTAAGAGTTAATTTGACATAACCCAAGGCCACAAAAGTATTTTTTTTGTTCCCCTGCAAAACTGCAGTTGACCCAGCCTCCAAAGTTCACCCTCACATTTACATGATAGCCTTTCATCATTCTATCTGACTACAGTCAAGTTAAACAGTGTCGCTGGTTTAGAAACGACGCTCCTCAAGCTGGAGACGAGTCCATTTATCCAATGGTTTATTTTCAATTTCATGCTTTTCTGCCTCCGTCAGAGAGTGTCAGCGGGTGACAAGTCTCCGGCGCTAACTACCACAGTGGCGAGGGGATTTTGTCGACTAAATCCCGAGGTGTCATTCGCACATCATAAACATATTCGAGAAAAGTCTTGAAATGTGACAAAGCGGGAGGCAAGTTAAAGAGAACACACAATCAGGATGTAGTTTATCCTTAAAAAGTCTCCCCTGCCTGACTAAAAGTTATTTTTGGACGAGTCGCTGGTATGAAAACGCTCATTTAAATGCAAACAAGCTGATTCATTGCTTTCTCTCGCTTGATATATGCATGTTTAGGGAAGCACGGCTAAGTTATTCGCACCCGGGGGACATCAACAGACTTCAAAAGGAAACCCTGATCAGCTCGACCACTTCCAAGAGAACTCCAATGAAACAACAACAAGACTCACAGCGAACGGAAAAGAAACAATAGACTTCGCCGTAAATATTTCCATGTGAAGACTTTCCATGCTGCCTGAGAACTTAGAATGACCTCTTGATTCATTTCTCGCCGGATTTAAAACAGTCTTGTTTGGACAATAAAAGCCAATAAGGCAGCCCATAATTAAAAGTTAAGCAGTGTAATTATTATGCGCTCACAGTAGCCTGACTTAACACTGCAGAGTCACGCTCCCTATGCACGCAGCGGATGGAAATTGGCCTTGACCTCAGGCCAAACACTATCATTATTAGCCCGACAAGTTTTATGAGCCCCCCTCCTAATACAACCCCGATTAAACTTTCAGTACAACCCCACGCGAGCGTCTTCAGTTCATTACGGCTCGTCATCGTGCGTGCGTATTTTTTTTGTGAGCACATTTTAATTCCTCCCACTAACCCGTGAAATAGTCTTTGATTCATGCAATATGGAACGCATCGGCAGAGAAATGGATCCTGCCGTCGTGTTTGCCCTCGAATGACTGCTTCAAATATTAGTTGCAGGTGAGTCAAAAGTGAGTTTTATTTCAATCAATCAATCAAAGTTTACTTATTTAGCCATAAATCACAAGTGACTCAAAGGGCTGCCCAAGCCACAACGACATCCTCGGCTCAGATCCCACATCAGGGCAAGAAAAAAACTCAACCCAATGGGACAATGAGAAACCTTGGAGGGGACCGCAGATGTAGGGGGCGCCCCCCTGGGCAACTGGTGCAATGGACGTTGAGTCGATTTAGCATAATATTGAGATAGTCCAGTCCTTAATGGATCTAGTTAATAGTGTGAGAGTCCAGTCCATAGTGGGGCTAGCAGGAGATTTGGAGCTGTTACATACGTTTCTGTAAGAAAATAACTACTGATCTGAGAGATCGGAATACGTATCTCAGTACATAACCTGCCTATGATTAAGAATGTCTACGCAATAGGATTCACTAGGATGGAGATGCAATTAGGGCTGTCTTCAAATGGTCGAAGATTCGATTCATACGGCCCGGTTTGATTCGACTATCACCAGCGCAGTCCAGTCGTCTGATATTAAACCCCACCCGTGGAAGAGAGATGAGTTAATACGAGACCCTGCATAGAGCAAGTGTGTTTGGAGGATGAATTGATTGCGTTCATCATGTATTCTTTAAATATTCAAAGATTATTCCTCAGTGCAGGATAATGTTGTACCGGTACCAAAATTATTTTGATACATTTGTAAATAAAGGAGACCACAAAAAATTGCATTTCTGGTGTCACAGCCAAGGCGCATTCCAATGCGTCCTCATCTGTGCCTCATGGCGAGCGCACCGCGGGGCACGCCCACATGCGCTCTCTCAGCTGACAGCACGCCCGCGCAGCTCCAAGCCTGCAGACGATTGCCTTACACACCTGGAATTGATGAGGGCGAGGTGCTTAAAAGACCAGTGGACCCAGGGATCCTCGCGGGAACTTAGTTCTCATAGGGTGAACCGTAAGCGAAGCTCTCTGCGCTATTCCTGTTTCCTCTCCGTGGCTTGATTTGTCGCTTGTCTTCTCCTGTGTCCCCGCAGTACCCTCCGTCACCTGCAATGTGAGCTGTGTGTCTCACTTTCCCCCGGATCTCCTTTCTCTGACCGCCTCCTTCGTTCCTCGACTCCTCGCTCGCCCCCGGACAACGACGAATCGCTCCTGCCTTTCGACCCCGCTTCTGCCATCCTGCCTGCCTCGCCCTTATCTGACAGCACCGCGTCTCCAACACTTATGGTAAAACGCTCCAATTAAATACTTCACATAGTCTTACACCATACACACTCTTGGGTTTTTGACACACACCATTCTATAGTTTATTAGTGTTGTTTATTATTATTAGTAGTAGTGTCATATATATATATATTTACCATATACTGTATAAATTAAATCTCTGTACACTACTGCCATCTGGTGTTCGCTTGTCGTCACTCCTCTTGTTAAACCATAACAATTGGCTTCATTTTAACACAAAATGTTGCGGTACATTAAAGAAATGTTTGTTATTGCAAGTTTGTAAACAAATAAAATTGTGAACATACATGACTACTGTCACGACCGGGGTCGACTTAAAGTGGTTCATTCTCCCAGAATGCAACACTGACGGCTCCGGACGAAAGTGTAAAGGTAGGATTTGATTTATTTAACATAAATCACCCAACTACCAAAATACAGGCAAACAACAAAAAGGCAAATGTGCCTAACACACGTGAAGCTAGAACTTAGGATAGGCTATGGCATAGAATGAACAAAACTTACTTGGCATAAACGTGACGCAAACAATGAAGCCAGGACGAGGGATCAACAAAGGCAGGCTTAAATAGTGTCTCTTGATTACAAACAGGTGTGTCCCAAATGCAAGAGGCAGGTGAAAATCATAAGTGACAATGGTAACTAAACTCAGGAGGTGCACAAACAGGAACTAAAGGAGTCCAAACCAAACTGAAAATAACAAAAGCATAATCCAGACCACTGATCATGACAACAACTTGTCTTTTATTAGTAAGTAAGCAAACAAAGGCTCCTAATTTAGCTGCTGACATATGCAGTAGCATATTGTGTCATTTTCCATTCTAATGTTTTGTCAAAATGATTAAAGACAAGTGGTAGAAAATGAATGATTAATCTACTCGTTCATTAACTGTTAATATCTGCTTACTTTCTCTCTTAACATGTCCTATACACACTTCTGTTAAAATGTAGTAGTCACTTATTTTTCTGTTTCATACTTTACATTAGTTTTGGATGATACCACAAATTTGGGTATCAATACGATACCAAGTCGTTACAGGATCATACATTGGTCATAAACAAAGTCCTCATGTGTCTAGGGACATATTTCTTGAGTTTATAAACATAATATAATTTGTTTTAAAACGAAAGAAGATTTGACGTAATCAAAGTAGTATCGACTACTGTACTTGGTATCATTAAAGGGGAACATTATCACCAAACCTATGCAAGCGTCAATATATACCTTGATGTTGCAGAAAATAGACCATATATTTTTTCAACCGATTTCTGAACTCTAAATGGGTGAATTTTGGCAAATTAAACGCCTTTCTGTTTATTGGTCTTTTAGCGATGACCTCAGAACGGGACGTCACCGAGGTAATACACCTGCCATTTTCATTTTCACATTAAAAACACCGGGTCTCACCTCTGTTATTTTCCGTTTTTCGACTATTTTTTGGAACCTTGGAGACATCATGCCTCGTCGGTGTGTTGTCAGAGGGTGTGACAACACTAACAGGGAGGGATTCAAGTTGCACCACTGGCAAGAAATCTTCCACCAGACCCCCATTGAATGTGCCAGAGTGTCTCCACATTTTACCGGCGATGCTAAGACAGACATGGCACAGAGATGTATGGATAACATGCAGATGCATTTCCAACGATAAAGTCAACAAAATCAAAAAGGTGAGTTTTGTTGATGTTATTGACTTATGTGCTAATCAGACATGTTTGGTCACGGCATGACTGCCAGCTAATCGATGCTAACATGCTACGCTAACCGATGCTAACATGCTATGCTAATCGATGCTATTTACGCTAGCTGTATGTACATTTGAAACTAGATACCCACATTTAATGCGAAACATACACTTACCAATCGACAGATTTGAGTTGCTCCAGTGTCACAAGATGCGAAAGTCCTGATCGTTTGGTCTGCACATTTTACCGGCGATGCTAATAAGGCAACCATGCTATGGGCCATTTCATTAGGTACACCCATGCTACGGGTGTACCTGGATGTTATGTGTAGATACACCAATGGCGTTTGTTTACATTTTGACGCTGGTGAGCTATGGTGTGTAGTGAAGCATGTTTAGCTATTCCTCGTCCCTACTCTTCAGAGGCGATATAGTATCGAAAAGGATTCATTAGTATCGCGGTACGAAACTAATACCGGTATACCATACAACCCTAGTGCAGGCAAATTGTTTTTTAGAGTGTAAGAGATCGATGGTCTTTTTTTCTGTTCACTCAGACTTCCTCTTAGCGGTTCATTAATTAATTCATTTTTTTTAATTATTATTATTATTTTTTTTTAATATGTCCTGTACAGCCACTCAGGCAAATCTTATTATTGATGGAGATGCCCAAAAAAACTGCTGTACAGATTGCCGTACTCTGGCACGTTGTGAAGTATTTGCGATTCCAAAGATGCAGAGGACCTTGAGAAGATTGCTTTACTTCAATACGCAAGGCAATATAACTGGTGCTGGCTTTAAAAAAAATAACTAAGTCAAACCATAGGTAGCATGAAAGAAACAACTAAACCAACAAACAGACCGTCGTCTGTAGTGTATTGCGAACAACGAACCAGCAACTGAGACGTGGAAAACAGAAGAATATAAAGGGGCAAAAACAGGTGAGGGCGCTAATCAACAAGAGAAATCAGGTGCGGCTAATCAGCCACCTGGCAACAAGAAAAAGAAACCAAGAGAGCAAAGGAGCAATGAAAAACATAACTGGCCACTAAACTAAGCAGAATAATCCAGACTCTGATATGGTGTGACTTATCATAACATAGATGTGTTTTTCAAAAGTTAAGTGTGGGATATTTATCTTGTTGCCTTATTTGTATTTGACTTTTTTTAAATGGATATATAACGTATGTCTGATGACGCCTGATTGTATGCATGAGTGCACGTATGTATGTTTGTTCAGTAACATCAACAAGGAAAAAGTACCTTCCATATGAGGACCGATGTACAGGTTAGGACCAAAATCATGGTCCCAATACAGAATACCATTGCATCTAATATAGCCCGGGAATCAGTTTGGTGATTTAACCCCCAATCCCAACCCTTGATGCTGATTGCCAAGCAGGGAGGTAATGGGTCCCGTGTGAGGCTGATGGGTGAAATGCAGAGGATAATCTCACCACACTTAGTGTGTGTGACAATCACAAGAAAAAAAGTGGAAAAATAATGTCTTATTTGCACCTCTGGTGGTGAAATCCATCAAAAATAGGGTAGGCCCAAAAAGGAGGGATTTTTCAAATTGACTGTGTCGGTTTTAAAAGACCTCCCCCTCTGGTAAACATATGAAATAACAAGTTTGAATAAAAATTTGAAGTTGCCCGCCTATGGCCAACATATATAATAAATGTGTGTAAGAAATTGGAATGTGCCGCATTTGGTCAAAATGTATTAAAAAAAATAAAATAAATATGTATACAGAGCCATACTGTAATAACTTGAAGTTAATTACAGTCACAAACAAACAAAAATAATACAATACCTACTCAGTGGCTTAGTGGTTAGAGTGGCCGCCCTGAGATCGGTAGGTTGTGAGTTCAAACCCAGGCTGAGTCATACCAAAGACTATAAAAAAATGGGACCCATTACCTCCCTGCTTGCCACTCAGCATCAATGGTTGGAATTGGGGGTAAAATCACCATAAATGATTCCCGGGCGTGGCACCGCTGCTGCCCACTGCTCCCCTCACCTCCCAGGGGGTGATGGGTCAAATGCAGAATATAATTTCGCCACATCTAGTATGTGTGTGACAATCATTAGTACTTTAACTTTAATACAAATCTTTATACATCTAGAAAGGGTGGTCCTAAAGAGATAGGCATTTTTCGGAGGTCTCAAGAGGGTAACAAATACAATGATGTACAGTATGTGTGTGTGTGGTTGTTTGTGTGCGTATGTGTGTGTATTTTTGTGCATGTGTACGTCAGGAATGTACGTGAGCACCCTTGAAGAAAAAAAAGAGGAACATTAACAAAAAAAGAGGAACATTTCTATGGGCACAAAGTGCTGCCATGCCAGCCCCGAAAGAACATTTTGAAAATCTAGATTAGATTTCCTGCAATTGGGTGCATTTTAACATCATATTTTAACTTTATATGTATTCTCCTTCTTTTAGCTGTCTTATTGACACTTAAATTTTTCATGTACCACATAAATGTTTTGTTTTTTTAAGTAAATAATTTACTATCATTGAAAATGTCATGTAATCATATAGCATTCATGCAAAGAACTCAGAAAACGTTTCTCATTTGGCAACTTTATCTTATAGCCAAGCCCCCTGGGGTAATATACTTCCAGTGTTGTGTCCTCCGTTTACAAATCCATCCATCCATTTCCTTCCGCTTTTCCAATGTCGAATCACGGGGGCTGCAGCCTAAGCAGAGAAGCCCAGATTTCCCTCTCCCCAGCCACTTCGTCCAGCTCCTCCCGGGGGATCCCAAGGCGTTCCCAGCCAGCCAGCCGGGAGATATAGTCTTCCCAAAGTCTCCTGGGTCTTCCCCGTGGCTTCCTGCCGGTCGGACGTGCCCTAAACACCTCCCTAGGGAGGCGTTCAGGTGGCATACTGAGCAGATGCCCAAAGCACCTCATCTGGCTCCTCTCGATGTGGAGGAGCAGCGGCTTTACTTTGAGCTCCTTCCGGATGACAAAGCTTCTCACCCTATAAATCGTCACCTCAAAACTACATCTTCTCGCTGTCTATTAATACATTCTCTAAAATAGTGGTTCTCAACCATTTTTCAGTGATGTACCCTCTGTGAACATTGTTTTAATTCAAGTACCCCCTAATCAGAGCAAAGCATTTTTTTGTTGAAAAAAAGAGATAAAGAACTGTCATCAGTTTCTGATTTATTAAATTGTACAACAGTGCAAAATATTGCTCATGTGTATTGGTTTTTCTTGAACTATTTGGAAAAAAAGTTATAAAAATAACTAAAAACTTGTTGAAAAATAAACAAGTGATTCAATTATAAATAAAGATTTCTACACATAGAAGTAATAATGAATTCAAAGTGCCCTCTTTGGGGATTGTAATAGAGATCCATCTGGATTCATTAACTTACTTTTAATTTCTAATTTCTTCACAAAAAAATAAATCTTTATCATCAATATTCATGGAACATGTCCCCAAAAAAATCTAGCTGTCAACACTGAATATTGCATTGTTGCATTTTTTTCACAGTTTATGAACTTACATTCATATTTTGTTGAAGTATTATTCAATAAATATATTTAAAAAGGATTTTTGAATTGTTGCTATTTTTAGAATATTTTTTAAAAATCTCACGTACCCCTTCTGTCACGATCCGCTACGCGGATCGTTTAGTGTTTTGCCGTTTATATGTTTTGATCATGTGTAGTTTTAGACTTGACCGATTCCTGTTCGTGCACTTCCTTTTGTAGCTCGTTGCCATGGTTTCTTATTTGTCCCAGCTGCTATTCCTTTGTCGCACACCTGTTTCTGATTATTATTTGTGTATTTAAGCCCACCTGATTCCTTAGTTCGGCCTCGGCTCATTGTTTGCTATTCGCAACACGTCACAATTTGTATCCGGTATCAATGATTATTTTGTGCTAAATTCCGCCTTAGCTTCACGTGCATTCGGCACGTCGTTTAGTTGTACTTCTGTTTCCTGCTGAGTTTTAGTATTAGCCTCGCGTCCGTTGGCACGCGCTTTGTTTTTACCTTTTTGCACCAGTGATCTTTTGTTTTATTATATTAAAGTTTATTCTTACCTGCAATCCTGCTGACTGGTCGTGTGTGCATCCTCGAAGTGGCAACTCCGCGCAGCAAGTGCGCCGCAACGCGTGACACCTTCCCATAACTTCAAATACCCCTAGGGGTATACGTACCCCCATTTGAGAACCACTGCTCTAAAACTAGCTAAATTTTTTGATACTCCTCATTCCACTACAATATTAAAAAAAAAAAAAGCAGAAATAATATTTTGACCCAAAAAATCATGTGTAAAAACACGTTTTTGCAGACATCTTACATGCCTTGAAGGTACGGTACATATGTTTGTATGTAAGTATGAATACAGCATATGTCTGTATGTATGTTTTTGCTTATATCCGTATGTATGTAGTTTTGTATGTCCCAATGTGTTGTCACATCTCTGAAATCAGCTGGCAGTGTTTTGATTTCCCTCATCTCATGTTATTTAAAAATAAATTTTTCCTTTGTGAGGATGTTTCTGATTGAGGCTCATCGGGACGCTACGCTGTCACACACAGAGAGCTGGCCGTGCCTTCGCAGGCCTATGACTGGCCAAAATCCCGCCATCGGCCTCTCGCCGGAAATTGGACAAGGCGATGGCTTGAAAAAATGATAATCATCCTTGAGCAGTTTGACATACGAAAGCTGTGTTATGACATCTACCTCTTTCATTTTGTTGCTTAATTTTGGTTAAGCCTTTTTTAAAGTAAAAACATTTATAAGAGATCTTTGTTTTGTTTACTTACATAAAATGACCAATTAGTATACACTACTACATACATTATATTTTTCTTTTTCTTTAAAAACAACAAAAACAAATATTTGGTCGACAACAGTTTTAAATCAATTATTTATTGTGACTTCTTGTTTGAGGATATTGGGTTGTGGTATTGGAGTTTTGAGGTTTTTTTTGTTTGTTTTGCATAGTAAATCAATGTCCAGTACATTAAAAACAGGAAGTGAAGAAATGTATTATTGATTATTGTGATGTGGACAAGGAATATGATTGAATAGGCTTGGATTTGCCTTACTCCTTTACAGTACATGTGCATTTTGTAATGTTGTAATTGAAACGCGAAAGTGTGACATTTGCTCCAAAAGTACAACTAAAATAAACTTGAGCTTATACAATTGTACCTCATTTGGCTTATGAGTGTCTCAGCTCACAATTTAGGGTGGAAAATTTGAGTAACAAGTTTCGCCAGCGCTGGCTGGTGTAGCGAATGCCAGAGTGAACATTGGAAAATCCAGTGTCTCACTCAAAAACATTAGCTAAAAGCTAAGTGTTAGACGGATAGTTAGAAAGACGCAACCTGTCAGGTACTGGTGACGAACCCCAAGATGCCGAGATGTCAGGCTTCATACAGGAAAACATGACTCTTAATGTCAAAAATAAAATGCAGGAGAACAGAAATCAGGAACCAGGAAACAGGCAAACTGGAAACAGCTAACAGGAGCCAGCAAACAGGAACCAGGTACACCAGGTGTGGCCAGGGTGCCAATCAGCGCTCAGGGAGACACGCAGGAAACTGAACAAAAATAAGATAGCAGACAGGAAATGAAACAGAGATGAAAAAAAAACTAAAACATAACCAAACTGTGTGTGGCAAGCCTGACAAAAATCTTGGTTTTCCAACCATGGGTTCGTAGAAAATGAATGTGAATGTCAGGCTTGTCCTTGACAGTTTGGTTTTGTTTTTGTTTTTCCTGTCTTTGTTTCCTGTCAGCGGTCTTATTTTGTCTGTTTCCTGTCTTCCTCTCTGAGCGCTGTTTCCCCTCAGCTGCAGCTGATTGGCACCTGGCCGCACCTGGTGTCAATCACCCCGTTCTTA